>NC_062539.1:13623709-13671209 GCF_022655615.1 Tachysurus fulvidraco
ATCCAGACAGGAGCCCCTTTTATTCCTCTCTCTCAAATATCCCAGGGTTCCAGTGGCTGATTGACGAGAAAAGGAAGGATGACATGAGGCAATGCGGCATATCCGGCCTAATCTTCCGGGTGATGATCCTGTTGGAAGGAAAGGGAAACGGAGAGAAAAGGCATTCTCTTTTCTCCCTCATGCTTTGCAGACTTTCTAACAAACGTAATGTGTTTTTTTTTCCTCATCTTTCTCTTTCTCTAGCACTATTCCCCCCTCTCCCCCCGATTGTTAACCTCGGCTGAGGGAGGAATGCTGTCGAGGATGGCATCCTGTACAATTCCACTAAGCAAAATCCATCGGCTTCTGTCTGATGTTATCTGCGGCGGCTTTTGAAGGCGCTTCACAGTCCAATCCTCCGCAATCAGAGGATTAAAAAGTGGCTTTCGGTTTCATTAATAACGTGCATGAATGGTTAATGCAGCGTGTTTGTTTGTTCGTTTAAGCGAGTCGGTGTTCACGTACTGCTTCTTTGTCGGTGTTTAGTTCTCAGTTCATCATCGTAGCTTTGACTTTTTTTTTCAATGCAACCAGTTTTAAATGATTAAAGAATCTGGAAAAAAAAAAAAAAAACTTGTACGTTCTTTGAAGGTCTGAATCCCTGAACAGTGAAAGCGACTCACAGACAGTAAATAGCATCATGGCCTCCGGTAATTGGCTCATTACTAAAAAAGAAAAGGATGGGTTTACCAGTGTGAACTGTGCGACGTCTGAGCTGCCTTGGATTTCCTTTAAATCCGACAAGCGTTTTATTTATCTAAATGTTTTGAGAAGTGAAGCTTTTTCTTTAGCTTGCCTGACGTTGCATCAAGTGTTTAGATTGCTTACCGTTGCATCAAGTTGTTAGATTGCATAACATTTGTGTCAAACTTGTCAAACGTAGCATTGCTTGTTGGAGTGAGTCATGACAACTGCGTTCACGTTGTGATCTTGAAGATGTTACGCAATTCAGTCACGCCACATCATTATTTCTACCGACTGCTGGACGAATTCTCGGCATTTAAAGTCACTTCATTTAAAAAAAGGTCAGGATTCAGGAGAATTTCCCCCTCTGGGCAGAAATGGTTTATTCCAGACCCAGTAGTCCACTAAAGCCTGGATTGTGCTTCATTAGAAGTAAGATCTTCAGAACGTCATACAACAACCTTGTACACACACATTCAACCATAAAGTACCAGGCAATACAGTTTGTGGGAATACAGTTTGCCACACACACACACACACACACACACACACACACACACACACACACACACACACACACACCCCACTGCAGCACATCAACTACCACAGACACACTAATTCTTCCTCTTATATAAAGGGTGCTATTATTTTTGTCATAATCAAATAGCTAGTCTTTATTTTTTAATCTGTTGATTTGTTTTAGAATTACTAACTTTTCAGTCATTTATTTGAAGCGACAGGTGTTTACAAAATGTTATTTATATTCAGGTCAATCAGTGAGCCGGTGAGTGAGTTAGTCAGTCAATTTGTGAGTCATTCAGGGGCCAGTGAGTCATTTAGCGAGTCAGTAAGTCTGTGATTCGGTCAGTCTCTCAATCAGTCAGTCAGTCACTGAGTCAATTAGTTAATCAGTGAATCATTTAGTGATTCTGCGACTCTGCCATGCAGTTCGCCGAGTCAGCCAGTGAGTCAGTTAGTAAGTGAGTTAGTCAGTCTCTGGTCAGTGATTCATTCAGACAGTGAGTTAGTCATACAGTCAATTAGTCATGAGTGAATCATTCAGTGAGTCATTCTGTGATTTATCAAGCCACGCATTCGCTCACATTTAGTGAATCATTCGATCAATTTGTCAGCGAGTCAGTTTATGAGTCTCCAAGTGCTCAATACTGGATGTGTGGTGAATTTCATGTCGAGAATCCTCAGGTGATTTTTATATCATGACCTCAGACGGACTTTTATTGCAAAATGGCACCTTGGATATTTTGATATTTGTGCATCAATACTGCATGTGCTTTAAGCTATTTATTTTGGAAAACAGAATCAGCTCCTGTTTCTAAATCCACTAATAATCTCCAATAAGAAGAAACAGAACAGAGTAAATAAGAATGGTTTATTCATGAGAAGTTGCATCTAAACAGGACATTAGTAAAACGGCCATGACCAGACGCAGCTAACGTGTGGACGAGCGTGAACAGGCGGAGGTTCACCGTGTGTGTGATGTGTCTCAACTGGGCCAAGTTTCTCTTATAACAAAAGCGATGACTTTGAGCTGTCAGCGCCTTTTTCCTGCATTTAACTCCCCAGGTGTGCGTTATTCTTTGACGCCCTCGCCGTGTGTGTGTGTGTGTGTGTGTGTGTGTGTGTGTGTGTGTGTGTGTGTGTGTGTGTGTTACTACCTCGTAGCCTTCCTCTCGCTTCCAATTCCCCATTCGCCTTTGTGAATAGTCTGGTGTTGCTGTGAGGAAAAAAAAAACACATTTTACAAAACCTTGAACTGCTGACAGGTTCTGAGTCAATCTAAAATCTCAGCTTTTGTCCCGGGGAAGGTCTGACAGCACAGAATTTCTTTCTTTCTATCTTTCTTTCTTTTTTTCTTTCTTTCTTTTTTTCCGATTTCGCCAGCTTACATTTTGAGTCTTTTGTATTACAATGGAACATACCAAGATAAACAAGAGTTCAAGAAAGGTCTATAAACATGTCGCTTTCGCCAAAGAGACACGACGAGAAGATTTATTTATATGTATTCAGTTCTTTTTTAAAGGATTGCGTTTCTGACACAGAAATAGGAACGCCAAGTTAATAAAAGTAACCGAGCACAGCAGGAATGCACTGAAACTGAATAGAGCATAGACTAAAGTTTAGGACAAATAGAAATCATTAATATGTCGCTTAAATATATTGGCGCTCCGAGGGTCAGGTTGGGTTGTTGTGTGCATTTTGGTAACTAATACCGACAGGATCAGGAAATAGCTACACTTTGAATGAATATTTCCCCTCCAGACCATTAGGGGCACTCTCCACCGAAATTACAACCATTTTTGCGTTTAATTTACTCATTTGCTTATTGTTAAGCCTAAAAAGCACATGGACGAAGCTCTGAGGGTCTTTATATACCATGCCATGTTTAATTTGTTACATCCTTACACCTTGCCCTGATGTTTAACCCAAACTGTTTGCTACAGCGACGTCCTCGAACAGATTCTTACCTTCAATCTTGTTACAAAATCAATACATGTTGAAATGTTTTCATATTTAAAAATAAAAATTTAAAATAAGACCCTTCCTCTTCTTAGTATTATTATTATTATTATTATTATTATTATTATTATTAATTGTTTGTTTGTTTGTTTAACATAATATTTATTTATTTATATATGTTTAATTATTTATTTATAAAAAGGTAATACAGTAATAACAGATTGCACACAGTGTAACGTCTCGATGACAGAAATGTCATATTTTGTCATCAGAAATTTGTATCATTTGAACAGTCTTGTTTAAATGCAACACGATTCTACCGTGAGAGTGTCGAATTTTCATTTCATGTCATATCACCCATCTCTGTGAGAAAAAGAAGAAGAAACGTGAGGCTTTATTTGTCATATATACTGTACATTACAGCACAGTGATATTCTTGGAAGTTGGGGTCAGATCACAGGGTCAGTCAGGATTCAGAGGCCCTGGAGCAGAAAGGTTTAAGGGCCTTGATCAAGGGCTCAACAGTGGCAGCTTGGTGGTGCTGGGGCTTGAACCCTCTGACCTTTAGATCAGAAACCCACAGCCTGGGTTGCGCCACTACAGCCCAGTTTATTTATTTATTTCATTATATATTTATTATAGATTTTTTTTGGAAGGTGGCCATTTCGACTTGAGGAAGTAAAAGGTAAAAAGGGACAATCAGTTCAAATCCACAGCGGTCTCTTTTGCTCATACAGAGACACCACAAATATCAGGCATTGTGTGTGTGTGTGTGTGTGTGTGTGTGTGTGTGTGTGTGTGTGTGTGTGTGTGTGTGTGTGTGTGTGTGTGTTGAGTGAAATCGATTGTGATGTCCATTCAGAGCCCTGCTTCTGGCCAATTTAAGCAAGTGATCAATGCATCTCGCCGCATCTATTGATGCAACAAGACTAGCAAAAACGATGAAAGATGAAAAATGCAATTTTCGCCTAGACACGTACATCCTCGTGCCGAAAAATCCCGGCTGAAACTCCTGAACAGGAAAAAGAAGGGAAGTGTGTTTTTCGTGGTGTGGTTTAACAGAAGGACAGAGACGCTGCGATACAGAAGGGAAGTCGTTGCTGTTATCTAGACTTAACACAGAAAACCTCGCTGCGCTTTCATCACTCTTTCGCTCCCCAGCCTCCGTCTGTTATCTTAACACGAAGAGCTGGAGCAGACGAGAGAACATGGCCTGGTGTGTCCTTTTATCACACACTTCTCAGGTAAAAAGCAGAGGAGTCAAGCAAAGAGAGCTTTCTGATATCACGCAGGACTGCACAAGATCAACCGGGATATGATTTATCTTTTTTTTTCTGCTGTGATAAAATGATTAGGTATTCTTATACCAGCGCGTTATATCACATCAAACTGATAGCATCACTGCATTCTGTCGGCTGGTATTGACACACTCGCAACTTTTTAAGCCAATTTCCTAAAAGTTGACCAAAGAAAATATGCTTAGATACCTGGGAGAATATATCGGATGTCAATGCAGGGGGAAAAAATCAAGTTCTGATTAATATTGGCTTTTTCTTTCATAGCTCTGCTTTAGTATTTTGATTTCTTTTGCCTCAGAGTTTTTTGGTTGCTGCTCTGTCTCAAACTTTCGGAAAATAAATCTTTGAAAAAGACATCCACATCACAGACACGGCACGCTGCGTTCCAACAAGCCAGCACCAGCCACTGGAATGTAAAAGGATCTCTAACCTGTTGTGAAATTTCTGACCAGTAGCCCCGGTTCTTGTGTTCTGTGTGTTGTGTTTAACCACTGATATGATTCAATTAGGCACTGATGCAATTTGACTCAGCAAAAAGATGATTTGACTCAGCACTAATATGATTTGAATCAGCACTAGTATGATTTGACTCAACACTAATATGATTTGACTCAGCACTAATATGATTTGAATCAGCACTAGTATGATTTGACTCAACACTAATATGATTTGACTCAGCACTAATATGATTTGACTCTGCACTGAGATGATTTGAATCAGCACTAGTATGATTTGACTCAGCACTAATATGATTTGACTCTGCACTGAGATGATTTGACTCAGCACTAATAGGATTTAACTCAAGAATAAGATGATTTGACTCTGCACTGAGATGATTTGACTCAACATTAATATGATTTGAATCTGTACTGAGATTATTTGAATCAGCACTAAAATGATTTGACTCTGCACAGAGATGATTTGTCTCAGCACTAATATGATTTGGCTGAACATTAAAATGATTTGACTCAGCACTAATATGACTTGACTCAGCACTAATATGATTTGACTCAACATTAATATGATTTGAAACTGTACTGAGATTATTTGAATCAGCACTAATATGATTTGACTCTGCACAGAGATGATTTGTCTCAGCACTAATATGACTTGACTCAGCACTAATATGATTTGGCTGAACATTAAAATGATTTGACTCAGCACTAATATGACTTGATTCAGCACTAATATGATTTGGCTGAACATTAAAATGATTTGACTCAGCACTAATATGACTTGACTCAGCACTAATATGATTCGACTAAGCACTGAAATAAATCGATACAATTCGTCTTAGGTACGATTCTATACAATTTGAATATACATTACATTTTGATTCAACAATAATTCTATACGATTCGGCACTGGTACAGTACAATTAGATTCAGCACTAAAATGTTTTAGCACTGATTTGATTTGATTTGATTTTGCTTATACATTACATCAATTCTCAAATCTTTTTTTTTTTTCCCACAGGATTCACTCAATTGCTGCCTACTTTGAGTTTTTTTATAATTGTTCTAAAACTTTAGAGTAACTCTTTTCCTTTTTGATTCGAAGCGATCCAGTTTCTTAAGTATCCATGATGTTCGTTTCGGAGATTGTTAGGTGGATTTTGCCAGTTTTGGCTGAATCAGATTGCAGATTCAGATTTTTTCCCCCACTCTTGCTATAAAGATATTGTTTGAAATAAGAACAGGTGGTTTAAAAAATAGACTATAATTTAAAAAGCATCTAGCGCTTGTTAGCTTGTTGATGCTAAATCTTTTCACTCCTTCCAAATCCCCACGCTATCCGGAGAGCAGTACCGACGGGGGACTGTAATATTGTCCATTGCGCTTAAGGTCATGGCCGAAACCCCAGGCAGAGCCGTGAGCTTTTTAAAATCCTCCCAGTTCCGCTGTAATTGTCAGGCAGGAGTTCTCTGTCTCGTCCGCCTCAAGGTCACACGCGTTTAGCTTTCCGCTGTGAGCGTTAGCGCAGCGGTGGCCTCCTCCACTCGGCCTGTTTGCTCTGCTGTTATGGCGTCTGCTATTAGCGGGAGAGCTGCTAATAAACATTCTCGCGCTATTGCTTTGGGTAACGGATATGTCAGTCATGCCAAGGTAATAACACACTGAGTGGCTGACTGGGGAACGCCAAGTGCGTTTGACCATCGCCCATCTGTTGTGTCGGGCTTAATGGATCTCCTACGTGCTTTTAGAGGAAGAATCGAAAATTTTCTTGTTTTTCTTTTATTTGAGTGTGGCATGAAAAAAAGGGAGGCTCTTTCAGCTTTTTATTTGAAAGCATTTTTATAGTGCCCATCTGCTTCAGAATGGAAAATTAGCAACGGAGATTAAACATAGAATATGGAGATAATTAAAAAAAAAAGAAAAAAGACAAGACAAACAAATAAAGATGGAGACTCTGTGAAGATGGAGAACATGAGGAGGAGATCTCTTCGTCTGTTTGTGTAGTCGCTCTGTATCTGATGGAACGACCGAGGGACACGTTCACTACGTTATCCTTTATTCCAAAACCCTTTTTTCCATCAGGCTTCATCATCCAACCTTGCACCTCAGACAATCCCTTTTTTTCTGCTATATTTAGGAATTTTCTCATTTCTCCTTTTCCCAATGAGGTTTTACAAAAAAATCTAAAATTGGAAACTAATTAAAAGCACATGTAGAGCTCAGACTCGTCCTCACATTAAAATCTGACACAAGTGCTGTTTAAATGAATAAATGGAGCCCAAACCAGAGCCTGGCAAGAAGAGCCATCGATATTATATCTGATATCAGAAAAGGGAAGACACGATCCTGTCTTTGTCTGTGTAAGCCATATTCAAAAGGGATTATTCTCACGTCTCTATTCTGAGATAAAACTCTCACGTGCAGTTTGGATGGCAAGCAAATGAAACGTACGATGAGGATGAGTGAACTTGAGAGAACACACCTGATCGATGGTGTTTCATATACACTATTGATCTGTATATAGAAATATTACTGGATTACTGATGACATATTTATGATTGTTTATTATTTGGCAGATAACATTTAATTATTAAGATCAGCAGTACAGTCGCTTGTTTTTTTGGATTATGGATCAAATCTGGATGCTTGTACTAGATTACTAAATACAGCGAGGAGCAGAAGCAGATGTCTCAAAAAATCATCAGACCAGGAGAAAAAGATACAGCGGGTCATTCGGTGAGTAATTTTCTCAGGGGATGAGGAAGAAAATCACAGACATGACCGAACCAGATGGGAAAAAAAATCACTGAGGAAAAATAGTAGAAAGACCCAACGTCTTTCCAACGTAAATATAACCCAACGGAAATATAATCCTGTCAGATTACATCCGTTTCTAATCAATAAATAATTTTGTTTACCCACTGACCAAAAAAATGGAGTTTGTTCCTGTTTTATCGTGTTCGTGTCGATCATTGTCATGTCTCACTCCACAGTGGTGTTAATATAAAGCTCAGATGAAAGTGAACACTCAGGACAAAGAATTTCTAGTGTTTCATCTGTATTCCTGTTTTTCTCTGCAATATTAGGAAAGATATATTAGTAGAAAAGTTCAGGGGAAAAAAAAGGGTTCATATTTTTCCACACAAATGTTTGTATCTTTAAAGTAAACGGTGAGAAGTGTTTGTTGATCTAAAAAGCAGGTCCTATTTTAGCTTAAAAATGGCTAACTGGGAATTTTGGCTTAAGAGTGACTCAGTGATCTCAGAGCAACTCTGAACAAGGAAAATACTACAAAGTTTATCTTAGAGAGGAGAGAGAGGAGGCGGGGCTAAACCCATTACTTGGTATGACATTCTTTTGAAGACTGTGATTGGTTGTCCAATAAAAAAACTAAATAGGAGCTCTTTAAAATTATGGTCTATCATAAACCTTACTGTAACTATGTCTCTATGTTAAGATGTTTGAGGATTTATCGTGTGTGTATTTATATTATATTGTATTTTATTATAATATATATATATATATATATATATATATATATATATATATATATATATATATATATATATATATATTAGGCTCCCCGTGACCCGAGAAGTTCGGACAAGCGGCAGAATATATATATATATATATATATATATATATATATATATATATATATATATATATATATATATATAAATAATGATATGTTTGCATATATGGATGTGTGTGGCATTTCGGCGCTGTGTTGGAGATGTTACCTCTAATATGATTCGTCACAAAAATTTAGATCATGAACTTAGATTTACATTTACATTTACAGCATTTGGCAGACACCCTTATCCAGAGCGACGTACATAAGTGCTTAAATCTCTAGCATTGAATACATTAATACTGGCTCACTAGGTTACATACTTACCTTAACTTATTATCAATATTAAATATTGTATACAATACATTTCTTCTCACTCTTCACCTTTTGTCAATTTTCTTCTATGCTAAAGAAACTCTTAAGCCTCTTTAAAGTCCTTTTCACTTCATCTAACACTTTTTGACCTTACAAGCTCTTTTAAGGGGGTTAAGGTGCTTTATGAATAACCTTTTTTTTTATTTAGGATATACTCTTTAGTTTTAAGCGGAAACGTTTCTCAGGATTTTCTTAGGATTTTCACACTGAGAATTTTCACAAATACAGGCCCTGAGCTTCATTCACTAAAATTCTGTGTAAGGTTATCAACACAAGTCTCACACTGAAAGTGAGTCAAGACTCATTTTAGATGAGACTTACTGCTGGAAAACCAGTCGTTTTTTTATACTGAGTGAAAACATCCCATCAGTTCATCTCTATTCCACTGGCGTACTGGTAAAAAAAGGTTTAAACTGGGATTTAAGAGGTTGTAGTGATTTGGACGATTATGTTGAGCGTTATTTCGTTTAAATTTATTCATTAAAACACTTTTTTTTTGTCCTTGTTTTTGTCCTGAAAGTACCGTTTTAAATAAAATCTAATAACAACTCTTGAAACTTTTTGAAAAACTTTCAGAGATTTTTAAGTACAGGCATATGATCGGGAAAATCCTTTAGTATTCGCAGCAGCTAGCCATTAAGCCATTGAGTGAATTTCTGAAGTAAAAACTTTTTCAATATAAAGCCATGTTACATAAACATGATTATTATTCATGCAGTTATTAACCTGCAGTGTTTTATTCTGGTCAGGGTCAGAGCCAGAAGCTGTCCTTATTAATTGATGCCATTATTATTTTAATAATAAATTATTATTTATATTAGCATTAGCATTGAATCAAGCCAACTTTTGTTCATGTATGAATGGAAGAATATTTGAGCTGTAATGAAGGGATTGGATTTAAAATCTGCTTTGTTCATCACAGCATTCTGATGAAATGTTGGAGAACAAAGAAAACATGAACAATGATCAATATCATGGGGAAACTGGAAACTAGGGCTGTTTCACCATATTAATAAAATGAAAAAGAAACATAGATTTGAATTCCTGGAGAAAAAAAAAATCTGCTCTTCCCAAGTTAGCATGTAGGAATGAAATTCACAAGGACACGAGAATGAAGAGCCGTCCTGTATTAACAACCCACACTTACAATAATAAGAGAAAAAAAGAGAAATTACTGAGAACACAGTTCCCTTTATCCCAAATTTTGTCCCTCAGCCAAGACAAACGGCTCAAACGGCGTGTTTAAATCATCACACACTCGCCTCATGTGGATTCGCAGAGTTGTTCTGACTCTCAAACAGATTAACTGATGTGGATTTTGGACAGAGATGGTTTTTTTTTTAAATCTTCAGTAGAGACTTTTTGCACATTTTGGTCATTTTGCCTCATTTCTAAAGCTGAATACAAAACAAATGTCTTCATAAATTGTTGCAAAAATGTAGAAAAGACGTGCGTTGTAAGTAAAACTCCGGCTAGGAACACTTTCAGAATGTCAAACAGCTTCGCTTCTGGGTTCATACACAAGCGCTTCGCAGTTGAATCAAATTTTTGCACATGATCTTTATCTGAGGCTCCAGTGATTCAGTGAATCAAGTCATTTAATTCATTCATTCATTCATTTTCTACCGCTTATCCGAACTACCACGGGTCACGGGGAGCCTGTGCCTATCTCAGGCGTCATCGGGCATCAAGGCAGGATACACCCTGGACGGAGTGCCAACCCATCGCAGGGCACACACACACACACTCTCATTCACACACACACTCACACACTACGGACAATTTCCCAGAGATGCCAATCAACCTACCATGCACGTCTTTGGACCGGGGGAGGAAACCGGAGGGGAGCAAAAGGAAGGAAACCCCCGAGGCACGGGGAGAACATGCAAACTCCACACACGCAAGGCGGAGGCGGGAATCGAACCCCCGACCCTGGAGGTGTGAGGCGAACGTGCTAACCACTAAGCCACATTCAGTTCACTCAGTTACTCTGTGATGAAAAATTGGACATAATTTGTGTTTAGCTAAAATGCTAGCAGCTTTGTAAAAGAGAAGTATCAATTCAACCTAGCTATCCAAATCTCATAGAATAATTAGCAACAAATTCTTCTCTGAGGTAATTCATTCATTCCTTTTCTACCACTTTATCCGAACTTCTCGGGTCATGGGGAGGCGTCTCAGGCGTCTTTGGGTATCAAGGCAGATTACAGCCTGGACGATGTTCTGAGAAAATTTATCATCTTTATTTTAGCAACACATTGCTCTGTGCTAGCAGTAAGTGAAAACTCGGTGCTAGTCATTGTGATTAATAGTGTACACTTATTGTTTAGCAACCATAGCTAACATTACTACAGGAGAGTTATTTAGCTAGCCAGAATCCAGAAAATCCAGAAAATAATTTGACTGATGTTTATAAAAATAAAATCCAGACAAAAGCTTTCTTTCTGAAGTAGATTAAATCAGTAAAATAAATATTTTGCCTGAATATTAGCTGATTTTAGCTTAGCGATATGTGGCTCTGTGTTTCAAAGTGTGCAATGGAAAACTTTATTTGAAAGAATTTGGTAGACATCCACCCAGTGAGCTAATGTTACAACAGGACAGTATTTGTAGCTAGTTTGACCACACAAAAGTTTAGTTTAGTGCTGAGTGAGTTAGAGTGCTAATTTATCCCAGAAAAAGAAGTACGTCTCAAGCTCTTTTTTTGTTTGTTTTGTGTTTTGTAAGCTAGTGTATCGTCTTTAGCCTAACGCTTAAGTGGCTCTGTGCCTCGCCGCGTCTGTAGGAAAACCCGTGGCTAATGGCTGTGTGATTAATAGCGTACATCATCGCTTTTTAAACACGCTGACGTCTGCCTCGTCTGTCCTGAGGCTCTGAGACAAGGAGAGAAAGGAAGCGCTATCGGATCTGCCTGCTCTCCGTCTACTCCATCACTGCCGTTAAACGTTCGTTCAAAAAATGGTCGGATTGACCTTTTTCTGACTGATAAACTGCTTCAGATTATCTTGAAGAATTCACAGTGTTATCAGAGCTCACTGATGAACAACAAGAAGCAAAAGAGCGAGAGAGAGAGAGATGGTTAGAGAGCAGGAGCGAGAGAACGTGACATTCTCTTTAAAGCACCAATTATTATTTAACAAAGCAAGAGGGAAGTGAAAACATCGACAACGAGGACGTGAACGTCTGTAACCACACGCGCCCGTGTGTGTGTGTGTGTGTGTGTGTGTGTGTGTGTGTGTGTGTGTGTGTGTGTGTGTGTGTGTGAGTGTGTGTGTTTGTGCATTCTCTGTAAATATATGGTGCTAGTGCAAAACCTACCACTGTGCCACTGGAAGTTTTAAAATTCACGCAACAACCTCCATTTTATTCACAAACGTGAACGTGTCATGCCACAATCTCCTGCAATTCTTCTGCAAGGTCGCTTAGGAGAAAATTTCTGACAAATATTCAGATAACAGACAAATATCAGTATTTCATACCTGTAATTACAACAACAAAGCACGTAGTGTCCTCGGAGAAACAGCATGTACGGTACATTCACACCCTAAGTTTTAACAATATAACAACAGAGATGGAATTATATTTGTACAGGAAGTGAAATTTTAGTGACGTTTGGTGCATTTTTGCTTTTAAAATGACTAATTAATAAGATCTTTAATATTGTAATCTAAGATCTAGATTACAATATTAAAGAATGTCACCTCACATCGTTAGATGTTTATGGCTGCTTTTAATTTTGTACACCACAAGAAACAAACTCCTCAATTCCAGCTACACCTCTGACATTACAAAGCACTTAAACTGGAGACTCCTTCCATAAAAATAATAAAAATCACCTTACAGAAAACTTCATCACTGTATCAACATTAACACAATGTTGTTCAATACTATTTTTAAACCGTTTTAAACCATTTTTATTTTCGGACAGTGAGCTGTTGCTATGGAAATTGGAACATGTTAGAACTAACGTGATAAAACGTGAGTTTCTATTTTTTACTTTGATAGCCTTTACTTCATCTGTTAGATTTTACCACAGATTTGAGAGGGTTTGAAATATATAGTGATTTTCTCGTTTAAAATAATAAAAGACACGTTAGCACAGGAATGTCGCAGCCAATCGCAGGCAAAGAAAGAAGGAAATTAGCTAATCTCTTTTTGTTTCACGATTCGAGTTTATATGTAGCTTCAGTCAAACCTATTATACGTCTCACTCCCTCTTTTTCGAGTAACCAGATTATGATCCTGTAAAGAACTCTAAAAGTACTAAATAACTTACATGTGAAATAAATTACACTGCAGAGTAAAAAGTGGAAGAAGCAACGAAAGGTGGAACATTTTTACAAAATATAGAAAATCTTGAGGAATTATGCAGTAATATTCATTTTAATGAGGTAACTAATATAACACAGTGATGAGACTGCAGTGCTAAAGGGAATTTGTAAGTATTGAGGTCTGAGGAACTGAGGAACCGACCTTTAGTTTGGAGCACAATGGTGACGGTGTTCAGGCTGTTCAGCACACGTGCAGAAATTGTTTGTACTGATAATGTGTCGAGAGAGAGAGAAGGGTGTGGAGAGATTTCTTCAATGTATATGTGTGTGTGTGTGAAGTTCCTCCAGCGCTCCTCACCGATCGTACGGCTCCCCCAGGCCTCTTCATCGGCGCTATGGGGAGTGATTTACGCTCTGTGGGCGAGCGAGTCTGCTGCACTTCATCTGGCTCAGTGGGGGTGGAGGAAAGGGAAAAGCGTTTCTCCGGCTCGTTAAACATTTGTGGGATGGTGCTGTCCGGTGCGGCCGACACTCCCTAAATCTGTCCACCTGCACAGTCAGGAGCAAGTTTCACACTCAGCATTTTATAACAGACCTGACTCGGGGAAAAAAACAACAACAAAAAAAAAAACTACAAAAATGAGAGCTCTACTTACAAAGGAAGTGCTTTTTACCACATTTTATACTCTATATGGTGCATTATACATATATTAATCATTATATATATATATATATATATATATATAATAATAACCTTTATTTTCTATAGCACCTTTAAAAGAACATCTCAAAGTGCTTTACAAAAGCAAAATAAATACAAGAAAAATACACACATAATATAAAGATTAAAATTAAAGCCACAAAAATAGACTATGAAATAAGCATTATGTAAAATTACAATTAGTCAAATTAAAAGCTACCCTAAAAAAAATGAGTTTTGAGTTGAGATTTAAAAGTGACAAGAGATGTTGCTTGCCTTATCTCAGTTGGTAATGAATTCCACAGTTTTGGAGCTAGTGAAGAGAAAGCCCTATCTCCCATCGATTTTAAACGAGTTAAAGGAACAGTTAAAAGACCAGTTTCAGAAGAACGAAGGTCGCGAGATTCAGAAGAACGAAGGTCGCGAGATGGAATATAAGGAATTAAAAGTTCAGCCAAATATTGAGGAGCTAACCCGTGTAAGGCCTTGTAGGTAAGCATCAGAATCTTGAAATCAACCCTAAACCTAACGGGGAGCCAGTGCAAGGACTCCAAAACGGGAGTAATGTGATTTTTTACTTTGTTCTAGTGAGTATTCTCGCCACTGAATTTTGCACTACCTGTAATTTGTTTAAGGTAGCTTTAGACACCCCAGCTAACAAGGCATTGCAGTAATCAATACAGGACAACACAAAATAGTTGATCAGACTCTCAGCAACAGAAAATGACAGCATTGGATGCAATCTGGCAATATTTCTGAGATGGAAGAATGCAGTTTTAACCGTATTTTGGATATGTGGCTCAAATGTTAAATTGGCATCGAAAATTACCCCTAGATTCCTCATATATATATGTGTGTGTGTGTGTATGTATATATATATATATATATATAAATATACGTATATATATATATATATATATATATATATATATATATATATATATATATATATATATATATATATATATATATATATATAAGTATATATATATACGTATATATGTATATATATACGTATATATATATACGTATATATATATATATATATATGATTTATTTATTTATTTTTAAAGCAAATGTTTTAAACCTTGAGCAAAGTCGATTTTCAGAAATTAAATCCAAAATAAACAGAAAGCTTAAAAAAAAAAGGGCACCTTTCAGTCTGAACAACATGATGGATAATTGAACCGGCAACAATGCTGAAGGTCAGGTGTATAAAATTTTTTTTAAATAAATAAATAAATAAATAAATAAATAAATAAATAAATAAATAATCTGACCTTTACCTCTCATTCTTACTCCCATTCATACCACTTGCTTAAGTTTTCCTTCCTATTCAATTTGAACCTTTACCATTTTTTTTCTCTCACGACAGAATAAAAAAACCTGAGATCGAAGCGTGTAGCAGAGTCAGAAATGGCTACCAGGCTTAAAGAGGTGAAACTGGATGAGAAGTGGCAGCGGTATGTGACGGCCGTTAGGTTATCCTGTGTGATTTATCGCCCTGCAGCCTTATAGAAACAGCGCAGCACCATTAAGGGGAAAGATTGATAAGGGATGCCAGGTACGGGATAAGGTTTGTAACAGAGACGCTATGCAAGAGTGCAAGCTGCAAAAAGCCATCCTCATAACTCTGAGTGTGCTGTGAATCTGCAATATTCCTTTATCATTCCTTTATCTTTCCAAAGATCCATCACGGAAAATTACTTTGTAACAAACTACAAAGCCTCGGCGCCTGCAGGCACTTCACTCGTCTTTTTTCTTTCTTCCTTCCTTTCTTTTATTTTCACAGACAAGTGTAGCCCTTTCACCGTTGCACATTTTCACCTCGCCTATTCGAAATCAAATTAATTCCTTCCCTATTTCCTTTCATTTCCTTCCTTTCTCTGCTATTACTTTCACACGTACGTTTACCAAATGACTCTTTTCCACTTGATCTCAAAAGTGGAATTTCGAGGACCTCTAGGAGTGTGTCTTACTTATGTTTTGTAGGGACATCATGAAGCATACTCAGCTACAAAGATCAAATAAATCCGAATTCAGTCAACGTTAACGATCATTTTAACAAAAACGTGGTTCATCGTGTATGTAACTCTATTCGGTTGTAATAAATAGCAAAATAAATGGAATAAATATTTCACAATAAAAGTCTATAAAATGAGAAACTTGATTTATGGATGCATTTTCCTGCAGTTCCTCAGGTGTGTTTTGACTTGAAATCCAAGGTGCGCTCCAAAAAACAACAAAAACAAGCAACAGATGGAGAACAGAATCCATCATGAACCGGACATAAGGTCGCTTCTCGACAACGAGGGATTATCTAGGTGTGGGGGGAAATATCCCTCTTCAGGTCCTACGGTTCTGCAGTACAGCGTACATTCTCAACCCCGTCATCGCCCTTCACAGCCCGGAGAGGGAGAGGAACGAGTAAACACACCGGCTCTGATGAGTTAATCTCCTGTAGACTCATACGAGTCCTTCCAGCAAGTCACCACCCACCAGGATTTCCCCACATTCCCATCCTTTGATTTTACTCTCCATTGACCAATGAAACAAAAGTCCCTTAATCCCTCATTGAGCCTGAGTTCCTTGCGAATGATTCAATTTCCCTCCATATTGTAACCAAACAAGAACTCGACAGGTTCAAAAGCCTAATGTCCTTGTCATGCTTCATGGGTGACACTATTTATGTTATTGCCCCCTGTGGCAGAGGTAAGAGGGGGGTGGGGTTTAACATGTCCAGCTCCTGAATCACCACCCGGGTGGAAAAAAAAAGCTGCAAAATACAGATAGGGGAAGTTAAAGCAACACGGTCGGCAGGAGACGACTTAAGACACGCCGTTTCATGTTTATTTATTTTAAAAGGTCACATTTTACTACAAGAAAAAGTTCATAAAACATTCTAAAAACAAATTAAGCAGCTTCTTATGAAAGCAATAAAATGTAGAGGAGCGTCATGAGGCGACTGTTAATTAGTTCTAGATCAGATCAGACACAATTGGTTCAATTTTTATTTTGAAATGATTCATGAATCATATTCCTTATCCATTTTCTGTAAAACTAAGTTTTTTTATTCTGTACATATTTGACATGGGTTGAGTTGATATATCCGCTTAAACCTATAGCTCTCGGTCGTCTCACTCTCTGTCTGACTGCGCAAAATCCCTAAAACATCGTGAATCAAAAGCTCTTCTGAATCATGAACCACGTTTTGTACTTTTGAATTGTAGAGTTTAAACCCAGAAAGGATGTGAACATGGGGTGATGGAGAATCGATCTGGACATGCGGCTTTGTTCTAGCAGAGACTCAAACATCTCTTCTGTCTGGAGTTCTCTCAAGCTCATCACGGCCATCTCATCATTGGCAAGATATGTCACAGGTTCAACGCTAAATGACCTGAAACCTGTATGGATTGGCAAATTATGTTCAATTAGGGGCAATCATCCTTGATGTATATCATATGTCTCGCAGATGTCGCTACTCTCAAAGACGTCAAGCTCCTTCAATGTCAGAGATGATCTGATTGTGAAACACTGGGACGGACGAAGCTCATCCTGTTAACACGGAGAAGAGAATTCATTAAAAAAATTCCTTCTCAAAACCTTTTTTGCCAAACACTGGTGCCAAATATACCCGAGCCTGAGCACCCTTGTAATTACTGCTGAATAATCTATATGTCAAGGTCAGGGAAGCGAGGCATAATCAATTAAGAGTAATTGGCCAGCTGTTTTTGTTTAATTGGGGTAATTTTAGAGTCATTTGTTGCCAACACCTACATAGCCTCAAGACCCTCAAAAAGTCCCGTAATTGGCCAATTGACGGAACGAATCAATGCGGCCCATGTGCTACCACTCTGAGCTAATAGCGCTATCATGGGGCTTTGCAGTCGAAGAACCATCTGGACGTTTCAGGATCAAATCCTTGACCAGAGACATTTAAGATTGAACTTTGGCCTCGGTGAAAGATGAGTCATTTCAGTCAGATGACTCAACTTTCAAGGATTTGCTTTAATCTATTGAAACAAGTGTCCGGAGTCGTCCAATAGAATCGAACTGAACTGGAATTTGGCTTTTTTAGACTTTCCAATCATATGACCTTGATTCGGCACTGCATAATAAAAAAGCTCCTTTAGAGACGGATAAAAATAAGGGATGTAGGGACGTTGGGTCGTGTTTCAATCGCTGTGTGAATGTTTTTGCCGATTTAAACTTTATACATTCCTCCAGGTTTTTCTTGTTAACTCTGATTCCATGTGCTCTGACATGCTGCATGTATGTTGATAAATGCCTGCGGCAAAGGAGTGAAGCGAAGGCTACTGACATTTTTCTTGTGTAAATGTTCCTGCAAACGTAGCACAGATAAATCTCTCCATATCCCTGTTTAATAATTGAAGCTGATTATCTGTCATATTTAATCTAAAATGTACTGTAGGTTTTTCTGCCGTTCAAACTCTCCTCCTCTTGTCCTAAATCTTGTCCCAGGTCTCCGAGCTCTTGTATAGCGTGTGGTAATCGACATTCTAGCTCCATGTGAATCCATGTTTTATAGATTCAAAAGCAAAGGCAAAGCTCATTAGTAGGGCTTAGGTGGAATATTAGACGCTTATTTTGTCCTCCACTGAGACTAAAACAAATCAAAAATTAAGATGACTTTCCATGTACTGAGTAATTTATGTTGATCAGGTCAGTGTGGACTCTTCACCCATTCCACATTTCGTGGAATCTGATATAATAAGCAGCTCGCCCACACATGCGCCTCAGAGTTCCCCGGGTTCCTTGTTTGAACCTTTCAGACCTTTAGCACCCGAGGAGATCAATTCACACCACGTACGAATCAATCGCACTTACGCATCAAAGCAATGTGAAAGTCCTCCTGCCTGGTAGGACTGAAAAAAATATTAGCACCGTCAAAGAGAGATTTTAATTGCAAACATCTGCTCAGACGTGTCGCGGTGAGGCAGCTTATGTCAACAAAGAACACGGTGGAAATATTCTCCGCCAACAATGGTGTAATTAATTCAGACAGATGTTACCACAGCTCAATTTGTAGCACTTATTCTTCTTGGAATGATTTTGCAGGGGAGGGGACTTGACTTGCGTACACTTGAGGGATGTAACCCAGTACGGATACGTCGTACGGAAAAAAGAGAACGTCTTGGTCGGAGTCATGATGATGTAGATTAGTGTTGGTGGTATGGTTCCCTTCTGGTTCTGGTCGTAACCGGATTGGTGCATGTCATGTTGACGACGTGGCCTGCCAGAACTAGCGCGATGCTTGATTATCGTGGTCACGTTACACTTTTTGTTCAGAAGAAGTCTAGCATTTCACTGCATTCCAAAGTTAAAATTTAGCAAAATTTTCCAGAATGTGAAGACCAATTTAGGAAAACCAAGATGGAGGATGCTCTGAGTATACAGTAGCTTCATCACACAGAGGAAGTGAATCGCACAAACACACGATCACTAAGATTTCTAGCTAGCTTGTTTGTAATGATAAAGAAAAACAAAAAAAAACAAAACAAACAAACAACAAATAAAAGTTTTGAGAGCTATCTTTATGCGGCAGAAAATGGCAAATAATAATCTATAAAATGCAGTTACGCCTTGTCTAGCTGCATCGTAGCAGGCCACGCCCACATTGCGTTAGATATACTGTCATTGTGTTACACTACTTTTATATTTAAACTCTTTATATAAAATATTATGGATTATGCATTTTTATTTATTTTTTTTTCTTATTGGCTGTCCGTTACTCTTATTACATTCTCTAACAGGATTAGTGGGAATTCCGAAGAGATATCAGTTAGGCTGCAAAACAGATACGCCGATATGTTAACATGTCCCACAATATCCCTAAAATACATCGTTTCCATTTGTATAATGGGAACCAGCTGCTGGTCCAGATGCGATATCTGGCACAAAGTGCATCACACATAGACACACACATTCATGACCCAGATCGAGCTCGAAGTCCTCGCCGCACTGGACTTGGTGTGATGGAGTGTTTGTGCAAAACCCAAATCAGATCAAACTCCTATGGGGACAGAGCTGTAGTGCTGCACTCCTCCACTACATGCTGTAGCCCAAGGGAGGGTGGAGGGGAGTATTGGGGGGGGTGCTTTGGAGGGTGGGAGTAATGCTGTGTGTGGGTGTACGACCCCCTCATGCTGGGCTGCTGTTGTCACGGTGTGGCCTTCAGGGAGAATGCTAATAGTGGCCTTTGCTCAAAGAGCCTTGGGAGGCCAGCGTTTGTGAGTCTTGTTCTCTTCCTGCCTCCTGATGGGCTTTGTGACTTTTTGTGCAGCTTTCAGTCAAAAAACCGCTTAAGAGTTCTTCGGTTAAACCTCGCCGCAGGAGAATGCATCGTCGCTACGGTGCCGGGATTACGTTCAGCAAAATGAACAAAAAGACGGTTATGTCTTATGATTGTTTTGTTGAAGAAGTAAACAAAACGTTGCTATCGGAGATGAATAAATAACTTCAGGAAGTGACCAGTGACTGTACTTCATCACACCACATTGCACCTTAATTTCCCACTCCAGCATGTCATATGATTTATTCTTCACTTCTGCATTGGATATCATTAAGCCTATTGGTTGGACTCTTTGTTTACGCTTTTCATCCATCTTTTCTTTTCGTCTTGTTTTATTTTATGAACGAAGCTCCATCACACTAAAGCTCACTTCACTCCAATAAAAGAGCTCCGAAAGGCCTATTATCCGTGAAGAATATGGTAATATCGTTATATTTACTCCCAGCCTGCTTCTGATTATCCCAAATGGGTCTGTAAATTCCGATTAGCAGATGGAAGTTAAACGCTGGTGGTGAGTTGGTTCGACTACCGAGACGCTGCGGCTCTACACCGCTGATTAAAGTCGCCAGCTAATCGATGCTAAATCCGCAATGTAATGGTCAAAGGTAATTCACAGTAAGGCCATTTCGGCCGTTTAATGGCCTTGTCTCTGAGAGCGGGACTAGGATCACAGGAAGATAAATTCAGCCTCGCTCTGAGCTTCCATTGACCTGCTGAGGTGTTCTGTCCAGGACACCGTGTGCTGGACAGAAGAAAAAAAAAATCGAACCTGAGGAATAGATCAAAACAGAGGGTGGGGTGCAGGAGGATGGGGGGGGTCACTTGTCATCAAAACAAGGACAAGTTGCCTTGTGGGTAATAAGGTGTGGCTTTAACAAGAGGAAGAAAGAATCCTTTAGAGAGACGGTGTCAGAGCGACGGCGACTCTAAAGCAGCGAGAGCTTGTTTCGGACTGAATGAGCTGTCGGATATGGAAGTGAATTAGGGCTAAATTGGAGTCTTAGAGACACAGACGCTCCCTGATGAGCGAGGAGAGGGGAGGATAGGAAAGAGGGAGAGGAAAGAGGGAGAGAAGTGCAGGATTTAAAAAAAAATCTTGAGAAGGAGGGAAATAGAGTAAGAGAGTGAGAGAGTGAGGCGTGTGGAAAGGTTGGTCACCAGCGGTAACGGCATCCTGCAGTGACACTAATGACTCTGAGTCTGCTGAGAAACACAGTAATTACAGTCTGCCTCTACCTCTCCTCTGCTCTGTCTATCCATCTATCTATCTATCTATCTATCTATCTATCTATCTATCTATCTATCTATCTATCTATATGAATGTATAAACATTCATATAGATAGATAGATAGATAGATAGATAGATAGATAGATAGATAGATAGATAGATAGATAGATAGATAGATATACATTCATATAGATAGATAGATAGATAGATAGATAGATAGATAGATAGATAGATAGATAGATAGATAGATAGATAGATAGATAGAAATGGAGAGACAAACAGACAGATATGAATGGATGAACAAATCAACAGAGAAACAGACAGACAGACAGACAGACAGACAGACAGACAGACAGACAGACAGACAGACAGATGGACAGGTATAGAGCTAGTTGAAAAGATGGATGGACAGACAAATGGATATATATATATATATATTTATATGTATGAATGCATATGCAGATGGATGGATAGACAAACAGACAGATATAATGGATAGAGGAATGGATGGATGGACAGAAAATAGATATTTAGATATGAAATGGATGCATAGGCAGACTTATAGATATAGATATACAGATGTACAGATGAATGGATGGCTGAATGGACAGACAGACAGACAGACAGACAGACAGACAGACAGACAGACAGACAGACAGACAGACAGACAGACAGGTTTGACACAGTCAGTGTAGTTCTTCCTGCAAGAAATGTTGCCTATTTCACTAAATTACAGAAGCCTGAAATATAAAATGGAAGGAATTTTGTGTACAGTTCTGTAATTTAATCTATCACTTGACTTCCTCTCTCTCTCTCTCTCTCTCTCTCTCTCTCTCTCTCTCTCTCTCTCTCTCTCTCTCTCTCTGATAATGCGGTCCCCATCATGTTAGATTTTCGCTTTCCATCATAAATCACCGTTGTTAAACCCTTTTTTTCCCTGACAGATTTTCACAAATTGACCTGCTAATCTGTGACTCACGGTGCGAGCGTGCCCGTCATCGCCACCCCTGCAGCCGTCGTCACACATGTATTCAAATCTCTCGCTCTATTCTACATTGAAATGTAGCAGTTTCATTAGAGATGAAAGCGCAGTGGGAGCGGGAGCCACAGCGGGCCGCGTGATTCTCCTGAATGACCCGTAGCTCGGGTTCAGCGAGTGAAGGCCGCTCTTGGCAGGGCCGCTTATTCACCAACCATTTCATTTGGCCCACTTTTCATGGTCATCTAAACAGGCGCTCCGATTTTCCTCCCTCACTGCGGCAGGGCTTTTGTGGTGCGCTCTGTACCATGTCTATTGGGAGCAAAAACTTGGCATTGTTCATCGCCAAACTGTGCTGTCTGGCTAATGAAATGAATCAAGGCCTTTTGAACATTTTTGTAGTGGTTTCTACAGGTTTATTTATTTTTTATTTTTTATGTTTGAGTGTGTGTTTGTTGTGCATGCGTGTGTATGTGGGTGTAAGTGTGTGCTGTGTATGTGCATGTGTGTACATGTATGTGTTTGTTGAGCATAAATGTCTGTGTACATGTTTATATGTGTGCGTATGTGGGTATAAGTGAGTGCTCTGTATGTGTGTGCGTGTGTGAATATGTGTGTAGGTTTAAGTGTGTGTACATATGTGTGTCTGTATGTGTGTATTTGTGTGTCTGTGTTATGTGTGTTTACATGTGTGTGTCAGTGTGAGCGTGTGTGTACATGTGTGTGTGTACATGTGTGCATATATGTGTCTGTGTGAGTGTGTGTGTGTGTGTGTGTGTGTGTGTGTATGTCTGTACAGTACATGTGTGTATATGTGTGTCTGTGTAAGTGTGTGTACATGTGTGTATATATGTGTCTGTGTGTGTGTACATGTGTGTATATATGTGTGTCTGTGTGTACATGTGTGTATATGTGTCTGTGTGTGTGTACATGTGTATATATGTGTGTGTGTGTGTGTGTGTGTGTGTGTGTGTGTGTGTGTGTGTGTGTGTGTGTGTGTGTGTGTGTGTGTACATGTGTGTATATGTGTGTCTGTGTGTGTGTACATGTGTGTATATATGTGTCTGTGTGTGTGTACATGTGTGTATATATGTGTGTCTGTGTGTACATGTGTGTATATGTGTCTGTGTGTGTGTACATGTGTATATATGTGTGTGTGTGTGTGTGTGTGTGTGTGTGTGTGTGTGTGTGTGTGTGTGTGTGTGTGTGTGTGTGTGTACATGTGTGTATATGTGTGTGTGTGTATACATGTGTGTATATATGTGTCTCTGTGTGTGTACATGTGTGTATATGTCTGTGTGTGTGTGTGTGTGTGTGTGTGTGTGTGTGTGTGTGTGTGTGTGTGTGTGTGTGTGTGTGTGTGTGTGTGTGTGTGTGTGTGTGTGCGTACATTTGTGTGATTTATTCTTTTTAGATCACAATTTTTTTTTTTCCCCAAAAAAATTCAGTAACCCATTGTACTTTTTTTCAATGTCACGTCACACATAAAGGCTGTGGCACAAGCTAGTTCCTGTTCTGACTTACATTCTAGCAGCTATAAACACTCCCTCCCTCTGTACACCTCTGTCGTCTGTCGTGGCCTAATGAATATTGTACTGAATTGTATATTAGTTCCACATTAAAGCCTTCTGTCACTAGAAAAAAACATTTAAATGAAGCAATTAGCCACTAATGTTGTTATTCTTATTTATTTATATGAGGAATTGTAATGAGGTAAATAGCATCCTGACCACAGACCCTGACCTCCCGGGGCTTTAAAGGGTTAATAACTAAACGTCCGACCTGCTGAATTTTCTCCATTTTATCGTTCGATCTCAGTCTCCGAGCCGCGACTAAATCCGAAACGACTTGAGCGGCCTGCGGTGATGTTGATTTCTCTGAATGTCATCAAGCTGTGAGATTTCACTCCGCTGTCTGTTTTTTCCTCTCTACTTTTTTTCCCTTCTCATCTCTCGCTCCAGCGCCGGGTTCATCTGTGATAGATTTAATTACTGTTCCCACGATAAATCTAGCATCACACGCCAGATGTTTCCTGTGAAGGGGACGGTATCAGAATCAGGACATGCTGAAAGTGGAAAGAAAATATAACAATATTAATAATAAAAAGAGGAATAAAATGAAAGCATGTTTTCCAGACTTGGGTTTTAGACAGTGACACAATCACACATGAATACTTGTCTTCTTCCTGTTATTTATTTCTAATGATCGTAAGTTTAATGCTGATGTGTCGTATGTTTGACCTCCGACCTGCTGGACCCACAGCGTCCTGCTGAATCAGGAGAACGGAACTCACATGACTGATCGAAATATTTACTCGGAAACAAACGTAATATTTCATCGAACCCACCTCGCACCGCGACCTTGTCCGTGATGTCTGATATTTACGAGAGAGGAATGAAACGGCTGAGTGCGCTATATTATCTTCCTCTTTTTATCTGGAAATGGTTCAATCAAAACGAATCGAAACGCTGTTGGATTTGTGACGAGGACGCGCGATGAAGCGAGACGTTTCGATCATCCGTTTAATAATAAATGAGCTTCAGTTCACAGCGAATGTTATACATTAGCGTCAATACCTTTATTTTTTTCCCCTGAAACAGAGAAGATATCGATGCTGAAAGGTGTAACATACTCAGGAATAATCGATCAGGGACGTCGCAGAATGTCTTTAAAACGTCTTTATAACGTTAGCGTGTTTATTTCTTTAAGTGAAGTGTGTTAGCTGGCTACAATTCTGTTTCTGTCTTTGCCGTTATTGCGAGTGACCTACTAGCTAGTTTCATCATTTTTTTCATGTTTGTTCAGGCGACGTATTTTGATGGAAGACGTTGTACAGTTGGACGTTTACATCTAAGTTTCTTGCGATTGCAGTAATAAGAGACTGAAAACAAAGAAGTCTTCTAAACCTGGTGAGTGAAATATAATGACATGTTTGACAACAAAACAACAACAACGACCGCAACGCCGCTGAGAAGCTGCACATTCCTGGAAGCCAAGCAGCTGAATGGTGCAAATGAGCCTCTTTTCTGCCCCTGAAACAGAGCAAGAGGGAAGCTCCGATGACTTATTAATGCAAACATCTCATCTCACGAGGTGTTTTAAATGTCACAGTCAATTTGCAGCCTGAGCGTGAGGCGGAATTTATCCCATCCTGGCGACCCCAGAGCCCCGTGCCGCCTCCCTCGCCAGAGTTTCCCGCCTTCATTTCTGTCTCCGGCTAACTACACGAGACAGCTGACATATGCTCGACAGCCCACACCTGCCTGCACCAGCGCCGGAACGCAGCCGCAGTGTCCATATCCGTGACGTGCAGCTCTGCTGCTCAACTGATCCGCTCCATGTTTTTCTGTCCTAAAATTTCCAACAGGATCAGGATCGCCCTTAGTGAGGCCGTGCAGGAAAACGGGCACTCGGCTGACAGATGTTTGAGTCCCAGTGGACAAGGTGAGCTTGTCATAGCTGATGGAACAATGTGCATCTGAACTGACTAGGACAGGAGTGAACTGAGCAAGAGGGTCATTCTCTCTCTCTCTCTCTCTCTCTCTCTCTCTCTCTCTCTCTCTCTCTCTCTCTCTTTATCTATATTGTGTATGATTCTCTCTCTCTCTCTCTCTCTCTCTCTCTCTCTCTCTCTCTCTCTCTCTGCATCCCTCTCTGTTTGTTTAGATTTAATATTAAAAGAAGGCGTCTCGCCGTCAGTGCTTTGGAACAATAAATGGCTAAAAGGACAGTGTGTCATTCTGTATTACAATAAAAAAAAGTGATTTGCTGGAAAATCACAACATCACAACCCCTAACTGTTGATTCATTTCCTTCCTCTGCACGATCTCGAGTGATTTATTCCTCACGCGTTTCAATCCTGTTCCAAAAGCGACATGTAAAAACACCGTGTGTTATCTTTGGAATACAAAAGTGCTCAACATGCGTCGTCTTGTGCAAACGAGATCTTTAAACCAATTTCAATTTCATAACAGGATGGATTCCTCAAACATTTGGGATTTTTTTTTTATTTCTTCTCATTTTTAAATAAATGCATAAATGAATCATTATCATCAGCAGAGCAACGTGCCACTGGATCATTAAGCCTGAAGAACACCAGGTAACACATTGTGCTAATATAAAAAAACAAAAGTCACATCTGTTTTTATGAGGCATAAGAAGTATCCAGAGCGATGAAACGAGCACCGTCGCTGCCTTAATCGTGCCTCGCCAAATCATTAATTTGGTTCTAATTAGAGAATAATGTTCCGTATGAATATGTAACAGTAGTCATATGTTGCAATATTCATGTAGTGTGCCAATATTACCCAAGGATGAAAACTGAATAGCTGCAACACACACAACGTGACGAGAAGAGGACAAATGCAGTAAAAATGAAAAGAAATCATATATAAGTAAGTGAATCAAATGAAAATAAAAGAATCATATATAAATAAATGAATCATATCGAAAGAAATAGATCTTATGCAAAAAAAAAATATATGTTATCGTTTTGAAAGAAATGAATAATATTTAAATAAATCAATATGGAAATAAATCAATGATGCAAAGAATGAAATCAGAAAAAATAAAAAATAAAAAGACACAAAATAAAACAAATCATTTGCAAAAATCGTGTACAAATAAATGAATCGTTTAGAAATCACCTGGAAAAAATAATCATGTGTCGAAAATTAAATCACATAAACATCACATTGAAAAATGAACAAATCATAATAAATTACTCGATAATAAAAATGTGTACTAAAAAAGGGATTTGTAATAAAACATTTGAAATGTCACATGTAAAGTATCTAAAATGTGCATTCAAGTCATTTTCACATGTGAATCATCTGAATCATCACAATGAATCTTCCATAATGCATTTTCCTTGGAATTATGAGCCTCTTAACCAAGTTAAATATGACAGTGGATGAGTTCTTGGGCCGTCTCTGTAACAGCATAGATAAGTGGAGGTTGGGAGGATGTGGTGTTTACGATGGCCGGGTGTCAGACGCCACATTGTGCCGAGCTTTTATCAGCCCCCGATGTGATCCCTCTGGCGAGAGAAGGCACACAATCACAGAGCACTGACAGTTCAATTTCACACTTCATTATTGGGCCGCTGAGTCACTCAAAGAGCTGCCATTGTTTTGGTTCTGTTCTGTGATGCTGTTCATTTTTCCTCTGTAAATTGGTCTGGAGCGCAATATTATCCAGCGGCCTTTGAAGAGCCTCCTACAGAAACAGACAGGTCGTGCTTTCATTTAGAGCGAAGACGAACACATTAAAGATGTCTACACAGGCCGAGATGAACTCATCTTGGAAATATCACGAATCGAACATCTGATTCAATACCGGATCGATACGGAGGCGACGGATTTCCATCTACACCGTTGTTTACCAAAAAACTACCAGATTTAATAAAAGTAACCACATTTTTTTCATTACTTTTTAATTTTGGTAAGTAACCAAAATTACTTACCATTATTATTATTATTTACCAAAAGTAACCAAAATTATTAGGTCAGTTCTAAACATAAAAAAAAAAAATCAAGGATTAACACTGAATCTGATGTCGTTCATGAACTAGCAAGTTGAGCTAGCTAACCAACGAAGCTTAATATCTGACAAGACTGACCACAACAAACAGTTCAGTAAATGCTTTACTACATTCTCTACATTAAGGAAATGGATCATTCTGGAGCATAACTGGATTTTATTACTATGTCATTAGTAACTGTTAGCTATGACATTTTGTTGATTGCTAGTGCGGCTGTTTTAACTGATGAGCACTTATAAAGAACAAGCGCGGGTTGAAGGTACTACATTATACAGTATGCTGTCATTTCCTCATGGTGTGGATTAGTTTGTTACGCCACTCTAGGTCTACCCAAGGCCAGGGTAAAGGATCTGGCTCCGCCCCAGAGCTTTCATGGTTGCAGATATTACAGATAATAAAGGTTAGATTTGTTAGAAAACCAGATGCACTGCAGTTTATTCCGCTTTCAGACTAATGTAAAATATCGACCACAAAACGAACATCAATCCAGATTCTGTCCTTATGAAAACAGTCTCCTCGGACGTGTGCAATTACAGCTCTCTCTCATCGCAGTTTCTTTTTGAAGTCCCTTCAAAGTCCGAGCTTCATTTGGGATGCAGTTGGTGATATTCCGGAGTAAACAGACGGCAGGACGGACGATAAGACGCTCGCGGGCGGACAGGCCTCGTGGAGGAATCGAACGTGACACTTCAAACATCCACACTCTGATATTTGTCTCCATCAGGGCAGAAGTTATTGATTTATTAGCGAGCAGGAAATCCGCTCAAGTTAGACGTGAAGTGCTTCGGGTCAGTTTTGAGGCGCTCTGATCACATTCCTGGAGTTGCTCTTGACAGATCCGCTCCCTGTGTAGACGTACAAATTCAGACGAGTTGATTCCAATTATTTCGTTTTTTAACTCTTCTTGCTTTTTACCTTCAGATCCCGGGAACAAAAAATCGATCACTGAGGTGAATCAGCAGCGCTGTGGCTTAACATGCACACTGTCCGCCAACGCTGATTGGATGTGCTGAATGAGCTCGAGCAACTTGGACCCCCCTGCCTCCTGACAGCACATCACAGTGCATGTACTTCAGCGCTGATCTGCACTGATTTCCTGCCAAAAGCAAGTCAACCAAGTCAGCAAAAACCACTGAAAAAATCATAAAGTTATGAAGTTAACTTCAGCCTGCGAGAAATAAAGCAAGCTCGCGGATGCAGCAGCCGGTGAAGCTGCCTGCATGCGGCGGGAGTTCAAAGCGGTCAAGCTCGCTGGGAGTTTGGCTCAGAAGCTCTTAAATGCCGGGATGCGAAGTCGGACATGTTGCCAGCTGCATTATCTGTGGGCAGCTGGCAGAGGATCTTTGTGCACCGTGTCAAGCTCTAAACATCAAGAATATGCTGCATAAACACCATTACAGCACTACAACACAGACACACACCTCACCAGCTAGTCGCTAGCAATCAATGCCCATTTAACCCGTGCCATATGTTTCACTGTAAAACATATTCTGAGTAATCTTTCTGTTAACATCGATTAAAAGACAACCCTGGTGTGTATTCCTGATCTCTACAGGTGAGAACACAGAAATCACACTTGAGAAAGGAATGCGAATCAACTCTGAATCGACTCACCTTTAGAAAATGAATCAAACCTTCTTTTGTTGTTTTTTTTACTATTATGGCTACTAAATTTAAATGGATCTGTAGGACTGCTATGTTTTTGTGAATTTGGATAAAAATTGGCTGATCGTGGTGGGTTAGGATTAGGGTAAAGGTTAGCTAGTTAACCCTAGTTACAGTAAGCTTACTTAGTTAACCCTAACCCTTTCATTCAGAGTGAACTCTACGTTGTGTTTTTCGCTCCAGTGAGTTTTGCGGTTGGTTGGTTTAACGTTTACTGTTGCTGTATTTCTAGATTTTAAGGTTTAACCATGTTCTGTGTGAAAACAAGCAAAAGAGCAAAAAAAAAACAAAAGAATCACAATCAGACCAGCGGGTGTGAAAATGCCTTTAAAAGAAATTATATATCTCAACAGTTTGCAAGCAGGATAGATCGAATAGAATATAATCCTTTATTTTGCCACATAAACATTACAGCAAAGTAAAATTCTTTCTTCCATATCACAACTTTTGGAGGTTCCAGGTCAGAGCATAGGGTCAGCCATAATACAGTGCCCATAGAGCAGAGAGATGTAAGGGCCTTGCTAAAGGGCCCAACAGTAACTTGGCAGTTCTGGGGCTTGAACCTCTATCAACAACCCAAAGCCTTAACTGCTTGAAAAAAAAAAAAGAAAAAAAGAAATAAGGAAAATTTAAGAAAAATGTCTTCCCCCAACTATTAAGTGCAACAGCCTAAATTATTTAATAATAAAAAAAACCTCAGTGTTGAAATACAAATAAGAAATGTGACGTTTTATTTTAGAATTAAATATTGACGGTCAACAAAACACCAGAGAGACAAGGTATATTCTGATGTAAACACACTCATTCTAGAAGCTAATTTATCATGAACTCCTTTAGTCTGTGATGAAACTCAGATTCAATTGACTTGATTTGCTAACGCAGAAACACACAGCAAAGTCTTCACCTTGACTCCGCCCCTTTTGCTGATTAATCAGTTATTAGCTAACAACAGTGAAAATTCTGCCGGTTCCAATGATGGTTAAACACATGCAGTAGTTTCATTGCTATCATTTGTTTCTTTTTGTCTGTCGTTGTACCTGCACAGGGACTGGCGAAGGATGTTAGCTAACTGCTAACTGATATGTTATCTCTCTTAACATGATATGCTGGGCTTTGATTACTTTTTTTGAGAGAACTTTATAATAATATATAAACATTTTTTCCTCGTGTTCACTTCAGAAACACTACAGCCAAGTCCCAATTTTAGCATCTAAATTGGGTCATATTGACTCAAGCAAAACTGCAGAACATCACTGGTTTGGGTTACGTTCTGATACGAGGTGATTCCCTGAGGAGGTTACATCAGTGCCCTTCAAAAGCCCCGCATTATTCAGGGACTGATGTTGAGTCCAGGGTTGAAGATAAGAGACATCACTAATCCTTAGGGGACAAAAAAAGGACACGCAGATCAGTGGGACGTAACTGATAGCATCGTACGTCAGACGTAGTGTCCTTACCCAGCCTATCAGCGCGTGGACAGGAGACGAGGGAAGCTCTCGCTTTCCTTTTAACTGGAGCTTTGCAGTACAAGATAAATCAGCTTGCCTCGGCCTGGTAAACACTCACAGCTTTCCACTTATCAGAGAGGAATTGAAGAAAAGTTATCCTGCAACGGAAATTCCCCTGGTGTTTAGCAAGATCAGTGCAGCACACGCAGCCCTGAACTCAGCTAATGGGATCCTAGCTTAGACACTCGAGCAAGATGATGCGTTATGTGTAAAGGAATCATGTAAAAATGACAAAGTCAGCTGAAGTAAATGTTACATAGTCTAGAACATATACAAAGAGTTCATTCTGGATTCTGATTGGTCAGGACCTGGTGATTAATTCTCTATAACTGGACTTTTCCGAGTAGGTGTTAGGTATTAGCTAGCCTAATAATGACAGCAAGGTAGTTAGTTAGCATGCTAGTGCTAGTGTCAGTATTATATTGTGTGTTAATCAGGTCTGGTTTATTTTTTATTCATAACGCGCTTATCTTTTATTGTCTTCTTCTTCATCTATCTAGCCTGAGGTTTCACCTGAGGGTCTCTTCAGATTTATTACTTTTTAAAATTCACACTGCATGTAAGTCTTGTAAATCATAAATGAGTGTTGTCGTTGTTTACGGTTAGTTTCCTGCTCCCTGTGACCCAAGAGATTATCTTGCCCTCTCTCAAGATTAGTGCTAATCAATCGGTTAGGAATGCAGAGACAGACGACAAAAGGTCGATCTCACTGGAAAATACAACCAGATTAAAATGGGAGCCACATCAGCAAACAGAGGCATCACTCATAAGTAAGAAGAGGAGGAAGTGAAGGATGAAGTCTAGAATGGCTGTTCAGCAGAGACACATGCTGTATGCAGGATCATAAGAATTGTTCCAGCACTGCTTTGGCTCAAATATGGATTTATAAGCCGTTTCATTTGAGGCCCTGTGGTGAAGATTGAAACGTGTTCCTTCCTAATGAGTTCTCGAGGATTACGGTCTAATCCAAACCATAGATTTGATTTAACAGATCCGGTGCTGAGCGTATCGTCCCGTGGACGCGCTAACAAGCCGATCGCGCGACAGACGGCTAGCAGAGTGACGCCTGATTACCGCAAATTTCTCCTCATTCCTCACTTGCTGTGCTTACAAAAGCGTAGCTGCACTGTGGCGTGATTTCAGACAAACTTGCTGCATGTGAACGATCAGACGTTTAGGTCTCTGTGCTCAGGGACATGAAAAATAAATAAATAAATAAAATATTTGCAAATAAAAAATAATAGATAAATAATCAGCAACGATTTCAGTTAATTTCACATCCTCAAAATTTAACTTGAATGTTCTGTAGCGTTTTTAACAATATTTAATGTTAACCAATTGAAGCTATTAAGATGTTCCTGAGAAAGTGCACAGTGGTTTACAATGCCCTGACGCTGGAGACTCCTTCCATGAATGTTCTACCATCTTGCCTTGACAAGTAAACGGTCTCTTTGTCGGCTGTTGCTATAGAAGCTATTAAAATTAGGGCATGGATATAAGAAAATCCAGAACCACAGCCATAGCTGCAATTAACCTTCCAACCAATCAGAATCCTCAGCGCTTAGGTCATTGTTACTGTGTTTAACGTTCCACCTTTAGCCTGCTGGTGGAGATGCAGCAACGATAAAGTCGGAGATAAACTCGTTTTATAACCTGAAAGCATAAGCCGAGTCCATAATTGTGTGTGTGTGTGTGTGTGTGTGTGTGTGTGTGTGTGTGTGTGTGTGTGTGTGTGTGTGTGTGTGTGTGTGTGTGTGTAATGGTGTTATCCAGGCTGTTTGTCTGCTGGGAGAGCGACACGGCCTGCGTCGGAAATGCTGAGGCGAAAAAACTGCAGGGACGACTGCACTCTACGGCCAAAGGTTACACCAAAGTTAATTACTGTGCACCGAACTTATTTTGTCCCTCACGTGGGATTCCTAAGCTTGAAAATAAAGCAGTGACTCGTGGATTTGTGGCTTTTCCTCTCTATCCACCACACAACCACAACCACCACCGATACTCTCCCAACATTTATATGTGTTATTTTTCTCCTTTTCCCCCAATCTCAGTCCGCAGCAAGCGAGTGCGACTACAGGCTTCGGTCTCTCACACCTCTTTCCTCGTTGTAAGCCGGCCATTTTTTTTTTTTTTTTACCTGCAGAGTTTTTTCTTTTTTTTGGCCTCCCCCTTCTTCCCTCCCCTGCCGCTATCTAATTATTTTCTTTTTGTCTGAAGTAAAAGCTCTGTGGGTCATTACCTTCCTCTTCCACTTTACCTCAGCCGTGGTCCTTAAAAAAAGCTCGGAGAGACATTGGAGTGGGCTTTGAAAAGGGAAAAAAAAGAGGATTAAGTTTGGTAGTTTTTGTAAATCATTGACACCTGAAAAGGACTTTTAATCACTCTGCATTCCCAGCTAAAGAATTTTCTCATTTTTGCAGTGCTAATTTGGAGCTGGATTTAAGCGTACCTCCGGGATTAATCAACCCGCCTGCCTTTGCGGATTCTTTAAAAGAAAAAAAGAAAAAATGAGCTTAAGCGTGCCTATCAGAGAGACGGAAGCACATGAGTGTGAAAAGTGATTTTCCTGAGAGACGGGATACAAATATCCTTATTTGCATTTAGAAAATCCATCAACTTTATGAAATGTTTAGCGAGCGGAGCGGCGCTAGCACAGTTTTGCTTTTAATAGGGACGACAGCTTACGCGCCGCATTACATCTTTCTTGTCCTCTTGAAACTGTCACTGCATAATCCCTTCAGCAAGGAGTAATGCAGTGAGATTAGAGCCATAAACCCAGATTCTTCAGTCAGATCGCTCGAGTGGAGACGGAGCAAGATCCGCGTTCCACACAGAGTTTAATCAGCGCTGTTGCTGCACACATCCATCGCTAGAAGTTTATGCAGGACCATACACAGCGTAGAACTGTAGCTATAAATGGATAAAAAGTAGGACATGATATTCTTATAGATATCAGATAAATAAAACATAACAGGGTGGGCTGTTATTGTAAAGAACAAAAAAATAGAAATCAACATCAGGATGTAACAGTGACACTGCTCTATCACTTCACCTGTCACTCATTCATTCCCCATCACATTACACAGAGCCTTTTATTTCTTACATGTGTTACTGACAGAAGCCTGACACCATCCGCAGACCCCTTCCATCATACCTGTGACCCAAACCTCCCACCCCTACAAACCCATCCACATACCCCTGCCCCATGCCTCACCACATCCCTCACAGCCCTGAACCCATTACCACCCCAAACCCATCCCACACCACTATCCCCATCTACCACACCCTTGAGTGGACCTATACCTCGCCATACACCCCTGACCTCATCCTAGTCCTTAACCCCCATACTTCTGACCCATCTTCCTCTACATCCCCATACCCCTGACCTATCTTCCTCTACATCCTCATACCCCTGACCCACCTTCCTCTACATCCTCATACCCCTGACCCATCTTCCACTACATCCCCATACCCCTGACCCATCCCACTACATCCCCATACCCCTGACCCATTTTCCACTACATCCCCATATCCCTGACGCATCACCCACCACATCCCCTACACCCCTGATCCATCCCTTTTCACATCTCTCACAACCAGACCCCATCCCATACCCCAACCCATACACCAACCCCACACTCCTGACCCATTATTCACCACATCCCCAACATCAGCGATCTCACTCCATACCCCCCACCCCCCAAACACCTGACCCCATCCCCCAAAAATTAGGATTAGTTATTGTTAGCGTTACTCGTAGCTACATTTTAGCTAGCTATTACTGTTGTCACCTCATCTTCAATTCAGCTAACAATTTCAGCAAGGAAAATTAGTAATTAACACAGAGTTTAATTGCTCTGGGAACTCGCTATTGTGGACTTCACACATAGCGTATTTGGAATGTGCTGGAGGTCTGGCAGAAAAACAGCGAAGGATTTAATAACACAGAACAGACTCTGTCCATCTGGGGGAGTTCAGGGGGGTCATTAATCCGTCTCTCGCTGTGCAGCATGAGACATGCCTCCAACGGACAGTAGACAAAAGGCGCTGTTTTACTCCCTCTCACTTCTCCTTCTTTTATCTCACATTGAGGATAGAATAAGCTTGTTTTGGGAATTAACTTTATTCCACAGCTTCACAAACGTCCGAATCTGGCAGGAGATCCGATGGCTCACTCCAACCATACACAAGATTAGTCCAGGACGTGCAAACTCGACATGTTGTAAATACGTTAACTGGCCTGATAACACACTTTACTAGCTTTATCTGTAACAATCAGGAGTAATGGAGGCTAAAAGCAAATGCTAATGCTAATGGTGGCTAAATGCGCACTTTACAACCACTTTATGTCTCTCATAAAGAAAAACTCTGATGCTAATCTGATGTTTGGTGATGTAATTTCATTGTTCCTGTGACACATTAGCCATTTTGTTACAGGCTCCAGACGCAGACTCAGGTGCTAGCAGAGTTACGTTAGAGTTTAAACAGAAGCGCTAATTGTTTGTTGTTTATTCTTTGGTTTGTTGTTCATTCAAGTCTCAAAAGAGGTTTTTTCCTTATTTTCTGTTTTACAGAACTCAAAGTTAAAAGAAGTGTCATATAGTGCACATAAAGACCAAGAATGCAAAATGGTTCACTCAAACACCCAGAATGCAATGCAGCAGAAACTCGGCTTGACTATCTAGTGATCGATGAGATGACAAGCACAAAGGTGTTGACAGCGGGTGTTAGCCTGAAAGTCGCAACTGACAGAGCGTACAGGTGAAAGTTCGAAAATGCAGGAGTCCGCTGCATCGCTCTCGTCAGTGAATGAGGAACCGAGGGCTAAGATGAACCAACATGCTAATTATAAAGCTAAAAAAACAAGGAAGGCGATCAGGGAGCATTTTTCCTGCTTTTCATTTTGACATACTTTCCTTTTAACCCGAAACCAACATGAATTATACCGTAAATCATACCGTACACACTCTGTGTCTCGGGGCTGACTTTCTTTTTTTTTTCCCCAACCCCAAACATGGTCGGTCAACAAAGATGACATGACACACTCCGTCGAGAGACCCGTCTAATAAATTTTCTGTGCTGGTGTAGAGTCATCGCCCCGGGTCGCTCCGAGCTGCTCCCTTGGCGAGAGCAGAAATCTCATTCTGTCGAAGGAGCCTAGTTCGGTCCTGCTGATTCTCCACGCTCTGTTCGGCCCTGATCACGCTCGGCGCCTGCGAGACCAAGCTACGGCATGCTTGGAGAGCGGATATTTTAAAAATGCGCCTCTCGACACACTGTGTTGCAAACACATGCAAATGAGCCGCTCTCAGAAAACTCTCAAATCTCATCAAGGCGAGGCTAGAAAACGCAGCGCCACGACTGATCCCTCGGTTCATGAGTCAAAAAAAAACGGTTTCCACATGTGTTTTTCACTGAATTAAGGAAGAGATCCGAGGCTTATTATTATTCATTCGCTCCTTGACTTTGCTTCGCTGTCTCAGGCAATATGCTGTTTCTGATTTAAAGCGGATTAAAGCGTGTTGTCCTTAAGCTTTTGCGAGAATCCTCCGAAGTATTCACATTTGCCAGGGCTGATTAGCAAAAAAGAAACAATAGTCAGTTTTAGCATGCAGATGGTTTATTTGCTTTCCTCAAAACCGCGCACTGTACTGACATTTCCGACAGCGGTTGCCACCAACGGAGGAATATCTGACGTTATTTGACGTTATTTGACGTTTTTTCGACACCCGCATCATTTTTCTCCATAAATATATAGTTGACAGGATGACAGAGCATGTACATCATGTCCCTGTCCCAGCTAGCTCAGATTAGATATATAACACTCAGAGCAATATAAACACCAACAGCTGCCAAGCCGTGAGATTGGCTGTTAACTCAGAACATCTGCTTTCTCTGTGTGCATCACTAGAGTAATCTGTTACAGAAAAAAAAAGACACGCCTTTGCTTCCAGTACATGCAGCTCAACTCCGCTCGCTTAAAAAATAAATAAATAAAAACATACATACATAAATAAAGAAATAAAAAGTCTGGACATCTATCCGGTCTATACGGATTAGCTCGATTAAAGCTAAGCGAATCCATTAAGCAATCTGCTCCAGAGCGATATTTTTAGATTTTTCCTCAGAACATCCTTCTTGTTATTTTTTCTTCTTGTTTCCTTTTTCTCGTGTATTTGTGCCACATTTGATTTAGCCCTCTTCCAATCAGGACGTGATGCAAAGACTTTCGTCCCCCCACCTCAACCACCACTAGCACCACCAACACCGTCACCGCTTCCTCTGCCACCCGTTTTTTTTTTTTTTCTTTTTGCGAATAAGCACTTCTTAAACGCGGCACGCTGACTCGAGAGAGACTTTCTGCTTCATCAGCAGATGGCAAGTCAGAGAAAATCACAAGCTGTGCCACAATTACATCACGGAGAATACATCCAGTGCGCTCCTTTCACTTCAGTAATGTGTACTTCTGAGCATATCAATCACATTCCTGCTGAAAACAGCAAGGCTTCACAGAAAAAACATATCTTTCTCTCAGTTTTGCTAGATTATCTTTATAAAATAATAATAATAATAATAATAATAATAATAATAATAATAATAATAATAAACAATAATTTTAGTATTGTTTATTATTATTATTATTATTATTATTATTATTATTATTATTATTATTATTATTATTATTATATCTGAGCGTTTGACACTAACACCGTTAACACTGTTAATGACACGAGTCTCCAGTGTCAGAGGAGGAAGTGTAACTTAGCAACCAAAATTTTTCAGTTTATCTTCAAGACAGTGAAGTTTATGCTTTTAGCGTTTAACGCTAACATGACAGGCTGTGATGTGGAGTTACAGGATCTATACACACAGGATTTGTTTTTTCTCTTTTCTCTTAGTAACTTGAAGAAAAAAGCTGGAGAAGCTGATGAGGGGATGTGTTTATAGCTGATTTCCTCTAAAGTAAGAACATGAACTAGCACATTTTTAGTGGAACTATTTAATTGTAACTATAAACGGATGAAAAGTGTGATTCTTTATCTTTTATATTTTTTGCAAGAATTTGCTTAATATTCTTTAAGGTAAAGGTAATATCGGGATTGTTTTATCCTTTCAGATGATAGTTTTTCTATTTTATTATTTGGACCTGGCTAGCTGTCTAAATTAGCCTTTCCTGTATAATTTAGCACATAGAAGGATCATTACATCTAGTTTTCTATAAGCGGGTTGCTAACATGGAAGCTAAAACCAAGCCTGCCTTTTGTATAAAAGTATAAAAGTGCTAGGAAATGATGAAGCTAAAAAAAATAAATAAAAAACAAAAAATAGCTATAATATATTGTTATATAATATTTGGAACATTTTTGTTGTTTGTTGGTTTTTTGTATAGTTTTTTTATTAATTCACTACGATGTCTAAACAATCGTCTTCCATCCGCATGGCTAACGTTCAACTCCCCGAGCACAGCTAGTCAATTCAATTAAATTCAGTAAATTGAATTTTTTATTGAATGTATTGAATGAACTGCACTCAGACTGACTTTCTAATCTCTCGCTCAGGCTGCCAGCAGCCAATCAAAAAATTGGCTCTACTGAGGGAGATTTGTGTCAGGCATTGTCGCTTTCAATCAGTAATGAGTTATTTTCTTTGGAGGTTAGTAGAAATAAATTTTAGCTAAAAGTTCAGCTTTATTTTTGAAGGAATTTACCACCACCAAACACACACATTTTTATTGGACATTAGGCTTCTCAGCTGTCCAGTAGGCAGGTGTGTGTCACTTCCAACTAAGTGAATAAAAGTAAAATAAAGAGTTTATTCCAAGTGTGTCGTTTACATTTGGAATCTGTTGCTGTTAACCTCGCAATGTCAAGTCCAAAGAGTCGTCGCTGCCAAAGAAGCAAGACAACATCAGGCTGAAAGATCAAAACAAACCCATCAGATAGATAAGGACTGCATTAGAGCTCAGGAAGACCTACGTACAGCTGTCATGGAGTATAGAAGAATTCTTTCCCTGGTGAAGAAAAACTCTTTCACAAGAGTTGACCTGATCAAGGTGTATCTGCGTCAAAGTCAACAATCAAGGGAAGAGTTCAGCAGAATAAATACAGAGACGTAAACCATAAGGTAAAAACCATAAGATCAAAAGCATTCAGCCCACATTAGAACTTTCAAGACACTTTTAAAAGCTTTTAGAGGTCTGGAACAACATCTGGACAGATGAGGCAAAGATCAATTTGTAGCAGGATGATGGAGAGAGAAGATTACGGAGAAGTGAAGGACAGTGGAACTGACAGCGGAACTGCTTCCTTCTGCAATATTCAGAGAAACATTCTTCAAGACAGCCTCAGATTTTCGCCAGCTTTGAGCCCAGACGGGTCGCGTGACATCATCATAACATTCGCGTGTTTGGAACATGAGTACAACATGAGTACAAAATAATAAAAAAATAAATAAATAAAATAAATACAGGCTGTGAAAAACCCTCTTGTAATTCCCTAAAACTGAACCTGAAAGTCGGAAACTGAACAATGCGCATTTTTGCTAAAAAAGAGCTGAGATGTCAGAGATCGTGGCCGGGCCAAGAGGAATTTCACTACCTCTGAGGAATGCGTACAAATTAACAGGAATTTCTTTGTTAAAAATTAACCCAGGCTCATGTAGTGTTTGCCTGAAGGCTTTGGAGTGAAGCTCAGGGTTGTGAAGACACAGACCTGATAAATAAATAAATAAATAAATAAATAAATAAATAAATAAATAAATAAATAAATAAATAAATAAATAGTCCAGTATAATTTCATAAAAAGTCAAGTATAAATATACTTTATATATATATATATATAATCAATAAGTTAATCAAGTCTTAATGCTTGTGTACAGATCTGTACTGCGTAATGTGATTTTTGGTTAAATGTCAAGCAGTTAGAAGTTAAATGCAGTAAATAAGAAAATTAAAGTAGTAAATTAGGAATAATTGACCAGGGATAGAAAAGTTTTGAGGTGAGGCACATTTTCATTATCAGTCACATTAGCTTTCTTTTTCGTTCTGAGTTTAATCATGTTTGGTTAAAATTCAAGACATTAGAAGCAGAACCAAAAATAAAAAATAAAAAATCAAGATAAAAGTCAATGGTTCATGTTTAATTGGGAGGGGGGGGGGGGCTAAATTTATGTGGAAAATCACTTAGATTAGATTCTTGTAGCACACGGCATGTATTTTTCCTGCAGCTGACACTCACTAATGTAAAAAACATGACAAATTTCATCCCACAATACAATCATTTATAATCTTTTAGTTCTAGTCTTTAATAAAGTGCTTAATTATAGTAACCTGAAATTGGGAGATGATCAAATCTTTAAATGTTACACTTCTTAGTTTATTTATTTCCTTATTTAATTTTCTACATTGTGTAAACCGCAATTAAATATATAAACCCCTTTAATTAGCGGTGCATATGAACCACATCTAAGTGTGTATAAATATATATTATAATATATTTATTCAGAAACTAATCTGAATCTGAAAACTAGTGTAAACTTTGTAAGTTGGAAATGTTAGCACCTAGTAGCTAATGAGGACAATATCAGATACTTAATGCTAATGTCTACACTAGATCATCTTTCATCTATTATATCATCTAAACTCACATGTATGCAAGTTTTTACTGAACATTTTACTAGTTACTTACTTACTTTAGTAGTTACTTATTATTTATGTTATTTTAGCATTCAGTACTGATGTATTCCAGGTCGTTTTGACGTTACTTACGAAGTTTATGCAGGATGCACTTTACACTATGTACTTGAAACTTATTTAAATGCTATGTTGATACTTAGCTGTTACTGTACGATATAAGGATAAACGTCTTACAGGTTCTTGGGGAAAAATTTGTAAGTAGAAAACATAAGTAGGCAAGGCAAGGCAAGGTAAGTTTATTTGTATAGCACATTTCATACATAGAGGTCATCAAGTAAGTAGTAACTAACGAAATACGGTACAAAGACATGATACATGGTGTTTTTTTCTTTCTACTGTATTTTAGGTTAGTGATGTTAAATTGTACAGAAATTATAACACACTTTTTAAATGTAATTTACTGAAACAGTTCAGCTGCGCTTATTACAAATTCAACTTAAAAATTAATACATACAGTATGGCTAACAAATAAGTGATGGGACAGTTTATTTTGGGGAAACGAAGTGTACTTTGTATTCAAAGTCAAACTAGGTGAACCTCCTCGTAACATCTGTCTTTCTGGAATAATTCCAGTTCATGCTTTGGGAGACTACATTGCACTAAACGTATTCTGGTTGCACAAATGGCCACCTTTTAGACTCAAAGTGTTTATTGTCATATACCCAGTGAGGAAAGCATGTTTCCCTGAGCAATGAAATTCTTACTTTGCCATCCACAAAGAATGCCAGGACTGAACATACATACTGTTAGGGATCAGCGCGGATCCGTTTCGGATCAGCGCAGACTTGGTGCCATGTGCGTTTGTTGTTTGTTTGTGTCACGTGATTGCCCCGTCCACGTCTGCTCCTCCCCGGTCATCACACCTGTTTCCCTTTGTGTGTGATTGTCCGTGTCGCTATATATGTGAGGCTTCATTGATTATATTGTTAGTTCCCCGTGTGTTGTGGTTTATGTTTGTCTTCCTAATGTATTAAACCCCTTTCATTTGAAGCTATCCTGCGTACGGGTCTGTCTCCAAGCCACCTCTGCCAGGGTCCTGATAGAATGAAGCCGCCTCGACCATGCAGACCCAGCAGGATAGCTTCCAGCTCGGACTGGCCTTTTTTTCCCTTTTCCCCCTGGACTGTTCCGCCAGTCCTTCCGGTGACATCGCTCCGCATCTCGCCGGTGAAGGACGCCCGTCCACTTCCGGTTCCGTTCCGAGGAGGACGTCGCTTCACCACTTTCGCGGAGGGTGTCACCATGTTATTGGGGTTTCCTTTTTTTTAGGTGCCCTGTGGCATCGCCCCGCATCTCTCCGGTGAAGGACGCCGCTTCACTTCCAGGTCCGTTCCGAGGAGGACGTCGCTTCACCACTTCCGCGGGGGGTGCTGCAGGCCCGAGGCGGGGGCGCCTTCCCGCCCTCCTGCCCCTTTCCTCAGCTCGCCGAGGCGCGGGTTTGGCCGCGGTGCATCGGGGGAAGATGCTCGGCCCTTCAGCTCGGCGGTGGACGTCATTCGGCCCTTCAGCTCAGCTGTGGACTTCGTTCGGCCTTAAGTTCGGATGCGGACGTCGCCTCGACCCCTTAGCTCGGCTGTGGACGTCGCTCAGCCCTTTCCGGCTGCGCCGCCGTGTGCCTCTGCTCCCCCCACCTGCCTCGCCGTGTGCCTCTGCTCCCCTCGCCTACCTCGCCATGGTCCTTGCTCTCCCCACTAGCCTCGCCGTCGCCCTTGCTTCCCTCACCTGCCATTCGCCGTGGACCTCGCACCCCCGGACCTTGCCGGGTTTTGGCGCTTCGGGAGCCGCGCCTTAAGGGGGGGGGTTCTGTTGGGGATCAGTGCGGATCCGTTTCGGATCAGCGCAGACTTGGTGCCATGTGTTGTTTGTTTGTGTCACGTGATTGCCCCGTCCACGTCTGCTCCTCCCCGGTCATCACACCTGTTTCCCTTTGTGTGTGATTGTCCGTGTCGCATACCCAATCTCAGGTTCTAAACATATACTAAACATGCCCAATGTCAGGTTCTAAACATACTAACATACCCAATCTCAGGTTCTAAACATACTAAACATACCCAATCTCAGGTTCTAAACATACTAAGCATGCCCAATCCCAGGTTCTAAACATACAAACATACCCAATCTCAGGTTCTAAACATACCCAAGGGGTTCTGTTAGGGATCTTCGCGGATCCGTTTCGGATGAGCGCAGACTTGGTGCCATGTGCGTTTGTTGTTTGTTTGTGTCACGTGATTGCCCCGTCCACATCTGCTCCTCCCCGGTCATCACACCTGTTTCCCTTTGTGTGTGATTGTCCGTGTCGCTATATATGTGAGGCTTCATTGATTATATTGTTAGTTCCCCGTGTGTTGTGGTTTATGTTTGTCTTCCTAATGTATTAAACCCCTTTCATTTGAAGCTATCCTGCGTATGGGTCTGTCTCCAAGCCACCTCTGCCAGGGTCCTGACACATACACAAACTGTACACTATATAATGCAATATAATATTTGCAAGTGAGTGCAAATATACTATAGCAATGGCAGGAATAACCCAGGTATTTAAAGCAGCAATAACATTAATAGATGTGCAAAATTGATATGGAGTGCAAATATTAATATAATATTGCAAGGACGTGCAAATAATCTAACAGTGGCAGCAATAACATTAACAGATGTGCAAAATTACGATGGAGCTACATGAATAATTTTAGCAGTATATAATGGTGGTGGTAATAGCAGCAATATAAATTACAATGTTCAAATGAGGTGAAAAGTTAGACTGACTATTCACTGAGATGGGTGGCTGTTTAAGAGTCTAATAGCTGAGGGGAAGATGGAGTTCTTTAGCCTGGTTGTCCTACACTTTACACTCCTATACCTCCATTGAATCCGTACTCAAGTTTGGCCATAACAGGAAATCTAGTATTGTTTATATATAGCAGGAAGACTCAGAGATGTAGAGAGAAAAATTGGCATAAAATGATCGTTATTAACTATATAAGAAGTGTATAGAAATTTGATGCAATGCTAAAGAAGTAAACATCAAACTTCAAGGTGTTTCGGCTGACCGAGTTCATTTGGGAGAGGTAGAAGATTTTTCACCCTAAAATTCTTTAGTTTTTTTTTTAGCTATCAGTCCACTTTTGCTCTGAGTTTCGTCATTACTATGGCTCTCACAGTTATCATCCAGCACATGAAATGTTTATTATGAAGTTCAAAAAGAAATCAGTAGAGGCAGAAGAAGGACTTGGGTATAATTCAGGACAGTATAGAAACTTTATGTCCTAAAGTAATGCGGTGCATATCCTTCACTGTTTCTCTTTCACAAAGCTATACAGTGAATCCTAATGAATCGTAGCGCAGACTCAAAAACTAGACTTTTAACATATGGACTGTCTGAGACTCTCGGCCGACCCTCTCCTTCCTTCTGACGGAGCGTGTTGATGCGCAGGTGTGCTGTTAACCCACTGTGCCCTGTCCTTCCGTCTGATTGTTACAAACACCTTTATAAACGTCCCCGACATTCTGCATGCAGACTGAGGAGACAGAGTAGACGTCGGCCGTGGATCGAGCTCATGAGCATGTCTTCTGGGTCGGTGCATGAATTTTGCAGCCTGTGACTTTACCTCTGTTCACTCCCAGTTGCTCTGCAGCATGCAGCAAAGGCTTAGGAATATACAGTAGATTGAATATTTCATCATGTTCTCCTTGCACTATAGACTTGACCAGTGAACTATGAATTTTATTATTTTTTTCACAGGAAAACTAGAAAGGACCGTTAAATAAATATTACTGGGTCTGCATTTTAGGTACAGTCTTTATAATCAAACACAAGGCATGCAAAAAGGTTGATCAAATCTGTGCTGCGGAATCAAATGAGGCCATTGTTTATTATTTACCTTCTGCATCATTTGGAACATCTTGTCTATTTCCTAAAACCTATTTCATGCTGGTTCAAATAGACACTTTGGTCCAGCGATCTCCTCTCAGGAAACATTCAAGGCCTTGACCCATTACCCCAACATGGTTTTGCGGACTTTGGCGATTTATGTCGACCCACTGAATCACAAGGGCGCAACTTTTTGCAACTACCAAATGATCTGAGATTCTTCTCTCTTTTATAGAAAATAACTTACTGTGAAACATTGCTGTACATTTTGTCAGTGTTTTATTTGATAGCTAAAACATCTACACAAAAAAATAGGATATAATAACTGTAGTGTCTGTACATACATTGTTGTGCTTATAAAAAACTCCCATAAACTACCACAATTCCCATGATCTGTGGTCATTTAGTACAATTTTCACCAAAGATGACTGACAACACATTTCTGTCACTCAGATGGAGAAAAGCAAATGAAACATGATAACAGAATAAAATACTTATTACCTGAAACTCATATCTCAAGTTTACCAAACTGAGAATTTTTTATTTTTTTGTGGAATCACATTTTTGTCAGATATGTTTCAGTGTTTCAGGAATCTTGACTCTTTAAGAATTCTTCGGTCATGAATTGAGCCGGTCATTATTGGTGGCTTGATTTAGTGCCATTGTGACCAACAACCCAGCTGACCTCTGTGACCAAAATCTCACATTTCGCTGCACATTGTAAACCGATTTTATGTCATAAAATTTAAATCACATATCCTAAAAGAATTCTTGGGTCAAACCATGATTTATGAAGATAATGGTTAGGGTTGGAAAGGTTGGCTCTCGTGCCATTTGCTAAGGCTGTTCTTATATTTTCATTTGTGTAGAAATTAGACTACATCTTAAACATACCTAATCTCTGGTTCTAAACATACTAAACATACCCAATCTCAGGTTCTAAACATACTAAACATACCCAATCTCAGGTTCTAAACATATACTAAACATACCCAATTTCAGGTTCTAAACATACTAAACATACCCAATCTCAGGTTCTAAACATACCCAATCTCAGGTTCTAAACATACCCAATCTCAGGTTCTAAACATACTAAACATGCCCAATCTCAGGTTCTATACATACTAACATACCCAATCTCAGGTTCTAAACATACCCAATCTCAGGTTCTAAACATACAAACATACCCAAGTCTCAGGTTCTAAACATATTAAACATACCCAATCTCAGGTTCTAAACATACTAAACATACCCGTCTCAGATTCTAAACATACCCAATCTCAGGTTCTAATCAGGTTTGTTATGTTTGCTCTCTTGCCCTGAGTCGCCACATTAGACACTGAGCCAACTATTACATTTTTTTTTCACTTGAAAGTCCCCTTGGACAGTCCCCTGGCCATAACTGAAATTAAACGGGTGAAAGCTCGCAATAAAATCATTTATCAGGCTCGGTTTAAAGATTTACTTTCGAAACTACTTTCCCAGTGCTCCATGGCGCCTCAGTAATGGAGACGCGGGACGCGGGTGACCAGCCAGCCAATCAGCAGCCGAGCTCGTTTTTTTTTTTTTCCCCTGACTCCGCCTACTTCTCCTCAGAGCGAGCGAGCCGCGGATGAGGCGCACGAGCGGCCACTCGCGCGACACTTTTCTCTCGCCCAGTCACCGGATTCACACACAGCCGAGTAACGGTAACGGACTCCGGGCTCCTGTGGACCGCTAGACGGTGAGTCCTGTCATTTTCTATTCACTTTTCCATCTCTGACATTTCTCTACTTTATCACTGAGGCCAAATAAAAGAGTTAGATTTAAAAAAAAAAAAAAGAAAAAAAAAACAGCTTAATAAAAGATCTGTTTTGGTGATGGAGATTCGTGCGCGCGGACGCGCGTGTGTGTGTGTGTTTGTGTGTGCGCGCGCTCGCTCGCTCGCTCGTGCGAAATGTTCAGTGGTTCAGGTGACATTTCTGTGTGGAATTTAAAGCCATAATCATTATTTTTGCGACCTAAAATAAAGTGTACGTTTAAGTTTATACGCGTTAATAACACCGTAAGTGTTCATTCAATCATGTCAGAGTGTTACTTCAGGGCTGTAAGCGTTCATAACGCCTTAATAAATGCTTATAATCAGTTAATTAATGACTTTACCCTAACCCTATTGAATTAACACTTACAATCCTTGTACTAGCTCCTAGTCTTTAATTCACTCACACAGGGTTAAAAGCAGTGATTTAATGAACACTTTTTTCCTTACAGAGTTCAAATTTACCTCACGGAATTAAAGCCTTTAGATTAAAAACATCCCTAACAGTGCAGAATTAACACTGTTCACATAGTGTTCATACAGGGTTAATGAACGCTGATCATATAGAAATAGATCACCGTTTTAATGCTCCATTTTTTTAATTCAGCACTTTAGTGTTAATGATGCTTTATATATTCACTTTTATCACATCAAAAGTGTTAATTCAGTACTGTGAGGGCATGACAACGGTGTACGGAATATATCATTGACATCATTACTCAGAATGTTCCAGAACAGTACAACATCTTTTTATAGTGAGAACAGAATGAGTTAAATGAACCCTTTCGTGTCTGACTGAACACTTTGCCGTCTCGTGTTAGCAGCCGGTCCTGTATTCACTCACATGGGGTAATTAACCAACAAACACTTATTCAAAGTGAGTGTTTATTAACAGTTTCTAGTGTTAAGAATGGATGTTTAGTGAGTTTAGAATTAACACCTATGTTAATAGAATTCACCTATACAGGCTTAAACCAGAATCAGAATCAGGTTTATTGGCCAAGTGTGTTTACACACACAAGGAATTTGGTTCC
>NC_062539.1:13678709-13691209 GCF_022655615.1 Tachysurus fulvidraco
GTGTGTGTGTGTGTGTGTGTGTGTGTGTGTGTGTGTGTATGTGTCTGTGTGTGTGTGTGTGTGTGTGTGTGTGTGTGTGTGTGTGTGTGTGTGTGTGTGTGTGTGTGTGTGTGTGTGTGTGTGTGTGTGTGTGTGTGTGTGTGTGTGTGTGTGTGTGTGTGTGTGTGTGTGTGTCTGTCTGCATGTGTAAGTGTGTGTGTGTTTGTGTGTGTGTCTGTCTGTATGTGTGTGTGTGTGTGTGTGTGTGTGTGTGTGTGTGTGTGTGTGTGTGTGTGTGTGTGTGTGTGTGTGTGTGTGTGTGTGTGTGTGTGTGTTTGTGTGTGTGTGTGTATGTGTGTAAGTGTGTGTGTGTTTGTGTGTGTGTGTGTGTGTGGCCGAGCTGATGCAATCTGCCTCAGAAGCTTCAGGTTAAAACGGAGTGCTTGATTCACCTGGACGTTATCCATTCACTCAAACCTGCTCACTCTCAGCCAGAGAGAGAGAGAGAGAGAGAGAGAGAGAGAGAGAGAGAGAGAGAGAGAGAGAGAGAGGGTCCAGGGTCATTGGATCATGTCTTGTCATTTGATGATAGAGAGTATAGCAGGGGGTGTGGCCAGACATTGTATACATACCAGCAATAAAAAGATCCTACGTCATCTGTAGCCACTAGTCACTAGCATTTAGCTAGCATTCAGCTAGTGACATTCAGTCATGCTAAGTTTATTAAATGTAGCATAGTGTTAGCTGTAACTGTCAAAGTCAGACACATTAATGTTTCGAGCGGAGAAAAGGACACACGTATTATTACAATCGTATTTCCTTCGGAAGAAAATCGTCCAAACCAAAAAAAAAAAAAAAGTTGAGATAAGAAAAGAACAAACGAGTCGAGATAAGAAAAGAACGCACATGTACAACGGTAAGGCTGATGTTGGTCTGGCTGATGTAGATGTCTGATGTTGGTCTGGACCCCAGGACTCAGAGATCGTGTCGTCCCCGGAACTACGAGGCTGTTATTAGCTCACAGCTATTGTAACAGAACTCTGGAGCTTCCTGTAATCGTCAGCAGAGCGACTCTCTGTGTGTAGAAGTCACTAGAACACTCTGTCAAACTCCGCTTGTTGAAATGGCCGTTTGTGTGGATTTTTTTTCCCAGCACGACCTTTTCCCATTTCCCGATCTCGCTTCCCACGTTTAGCGCAAGCCGATAATGGCCTGACGCCATTAGCTGGGGTCGTCCCTCTGTTGTCTTTCGCCATTTCAATTGATTATTCTCAAGTCGGTCCAAAGCGAGAGTGGATCATTAGCGTGCGCTACAAATTACTGACTAGCTAAGCTTGCCAAGTGTGTTTCACAACACTGACACATTGCTGTATGTGTGTTTGTGTATATGTGTGTGTGTGTGTGTGTGTGTGTGTGTGTGTGTGTGTGTGTGTGTGTGTGTGTGTCAGGGCTGAAATAGGCCAAATAAAAGTACAGCCACAAAGCAGAAAGCAGCTGATCCCTGTACGCTCCTTTCCTCACGCTGAAGCCGAGCGCCGAGCCGAGCGAGACTAGCTCCTGTTCCGCTAGAGCAGCGAGACGAGCGAGCGCTAATAACCTGACAACTCCGGGGCCGCAGAGTTCAGAGAAAAGAATACGTGCTGAAATCTGTCTAATCAGGATCCTTTAACCTTTATTCTCTGCTCGCCTCCAACGACCTCCACAACATTTTCATTCCATCACTGTCCCAGACGCCGCCACGGGCTTTCGCCTTTTCATTTATTTGTCACACCGCAGCTTTAGGGTTTTCACTTCTATTCCTGTGCTTAATGTCAATAAATGCCATTATCGATTAATTTTTATAATACGTTTTTATTTTCAAGCCCTCTTTTTTTTTTTTTCCCCGTTCCTGTCGTGCAGCACAGGAGCAGAATGGAAATGTCAGGCGATGTTGCGATTGCAATCAAGACGACATAAAGCAACCTTTTAAAATGAACGTTTTCTTAAAACGTTTAGAGCTACATAAAAAAGGTCTTCCTCTTCTTCAATGCAGAGCTGACCAATCAACAGAGACCTCATCATGGCAGAGAAGGAACATTTGTTCTGAATATTAAGTTAAAGCAACGATTTATGAAAAAACACAACAACGTTGTACAACCGGAACTGTTGTCGATCGTGTGCGTGGCCTGTCGAGCATTCTGTCTTTCCGTAGCCGTGTTGTAGCTTGTACGTACAATTTCTACACACCGCTGTAGTATAAAGCGTGTCGGTTCAGTTTACGCGTCACTTCACGCCAGCTTTGTTTTCTCATTAGATTAGCGACTCAAGCCAACTAAACACTCACCAGAGTCACCAGCCTTCTCCACTGCTTCCTCCCAAACATCTCTGTAGACAGGAGGAGAAGTGAGAAAATATTTCAGACATGACTCACCGTGAAGGATACATGTCGTGGACGGTTGTAATAATAACATCGTCCCCACAACACACTCTGAAGCCTAGGTCTTTTCTCATGCAAGTAAATCACCTATTTAGAAAAAGTGGTGAGAGTGCAGCTGAGTTAACAGTGTCGTCAGTCTGCCAAAGGCCTCGCGGGAAAGACGTGCGAGAAATATTGACGACAAGCTTGAAAAAGTTTCCCTCGACTCGGACTGCGAGCAACGACTTTATTAGCAGAGCACGCTCCTGATTCGCGTATTTGTCAATGAGGTGGAAGTGACAAGCTAAGCCCACACACACACACACACACACACACACACACACACACACACACAGAGGCTCATTAGCATTGCAATAGAAGACGGCATTCCGATAGTCGGGTACAATGGCAAGGGGAAGCCAGTGACCCGAGAGCTCCCGCTGAGTTCTTCACACAGCTTCCATTCTCACGCCGAGCGCTCCTCCCCTCCGCTCACTCAGGGAACCGCAAACAAACACAAAGGCAACACACATACTGTAAACACAAACACACACAGGTTAACAGGTTTGCATTTGAACACACAGACAACAGAGAGATGCAGCAGTGGTTCCTTCACAAGCGAGAGTTTTGCCCAGCAGCTCTGTAAACACGCTAAAAAGCCGCTGCGCATTTGGACCTCTGCAGATCTCCAGAACAAGTAACAGAGTCATTGACTCACAGACCACATTATGGCCTCTCGCCTTACGTAATTAAGAGGTCCCATCTGGTCCGACCGACGCTCCCTGACACTAATTGTGTTGGTGCACATGGTCATCCCATCGGGGAAAAAAAAAAAAAAAAGCCCTCGAACATTTAAATCCATTATCTGTTCCTGTGGAGAATAAAGTGCACATGTTGCAATGCAGAGGAGATTAGGAGGATCTGCAGGGGGCTCGGAAGCAGGATTACGCCTCTGAGGAAGTTTTCGCCCCCTCACTGTAAGCACCGTCACATGCTTCAAGCTTCTTAACATCGCTCTGTCGCAACAACAAAAAGAATTTAAGACTCATGTTTGTAAGACAAGAGTTTAACGCCGGAAGACGGCGGGAGGACATTCGCTAGGCCTCAACTTCGTGTTCGTCATGGAAACAGACGTTTTATGGAGACTTGGCTCACTGCTTATTCCACTACCTTCAACCAACATATGGTTGTAAATATTTCTCTCCTGCTTCATCATTAGTTTAATAGTTTATACAGCAACTCAAGCTAGTTTCCGTCACTTATTTAGAGAATCTGTTGTGCAGGCGTGGAGATTGTGTCATGAAAGGTTAACACCATCTAGCAGAGCTCTCGCACGCGACTGCCAGTGGGAACACCGTTACACCATCTCATCTCATCGTCACACTACCTTCGCAGACCTTGTTTCTAAGTCCTTCATGGTCTTTACTCTTCCACCTGAGCTCACGTCGATGTTTATCCACCCAAGAATTCATCTTCCAGTCTACCCTCCAGCCAATCGTGATCTTTTTCAGGGCTGTAACCGGACGCGCTTGTGGATAAGTATAAATAGCCGAGGAAAAACAGACAGCAAAAAAATTAGGACCAAGATGAGCAGATCAATCATCGTTCTCCTGGAGCAGTGATAGCATGGCATCGTAAAAACCCAAGCAGTCTAGACAGCCCCTTCAGCCTCCTCACTACACACCACCACCCCTCCACCCAAAACAGACGACGGACTGGTCGATGAGAATCGATTGCCCGCTGCACCCCCGGGGGAGTGACACGGACTGGCTGCTTGGGTTCACTAGTCCACCGAATGGAAACAGGATCAGTACTGATGTGTTCGAGTGAGCCACCCACACTCAATTTCCCTCCACCTGATCTTCGCTTCGGTCTTCGCTTCGGTCTTCGCTTCTCACCGTCAGAGGGCCAGACCCCGACATGGCATGTGTCTCCTTGCATTTCACACAAACAGGACAAGGCGACGATTTGCTCTTTTTCTCATATTGATCTCCTAATTGAGCATCAACGAGTCAAGATAATTAAACATTTATTTAGGTACAGCTGCCCTATTTTACAGCCCAGCGAAGGCTGGACACTTCCAGCTACCTTCTTCATCATATAGGAGAAGTGGGAGACTGTGTGTGTGTGTGTGTGTGTGTGTGTGTGTGTGTGTGTGCGTGTGTTTGGCGGACTGTGCTGCAGCAGGACTTGTTATCTGTCACTGCCCGTGGCTGACATTCTTCTTCTCTTGCTCCTAATTGCCCCTGCGGGACTCATCAGGAGGGCTGCGACTGTCCGCTGTGTGCCAGAGCTAGCAGCAACGGCTATGCTTAGAGCCCCTGCCTCACTCACTCACACACACACACACACACACACACATACACACACACACACACACACACACACACACACACACACACACACACACACACACGACGTCCCAACAGCTCACTGCATCCTCCACAGGTGTTGTCGATTCTAACACACTTCCCCGTCCCCTCCGCCTGTCAGTTGTTACCTCGCCTCTCTCTGCCTCTCCCAAGAGACTCGGAAGGGGACCGTGTCTTTGAGGAGGAATAAAACCAAGAAAAATAAGTGTTAAAAAAACAGCAATGGCTGATAGCTCAAGGTCAGACGTAATGCTAAGCAGTCTGCAAACAAAAGTGTACGGTCGGTGCGATACGCGGTATTCCGCAATTGCTAATTAGGCCACAAATGTAATCATGAAGCGCATGAAACTACAGAAGCAGCAAAAAGAAAAAAACCTGTGTAAATGCTAATCCAGTGCTAATGTCAAACTTGTATGTATCAAACGTCTGAGAAGAGAAGCAGCGCAGCATATTGGCATGTGTATGAGCAGTAGAGATGACGGACAGCATGAAGTCCAGGTGTCACGTTGAGTTTTATGGAGCGTGTGTTCGTGTTTATGGACAGCAGGGGAGCTTCTATGCTCCTCTACCCACGTCTTTCTCTCGCTCTCTCTCTCTCTCTTGCAGCAGGTTGGAATCGCAAACAAACCCAGACGGTCATTTCTTCGCTTCCAGTCCAGCCGAGCATCAGGGGATTTGCCATGTCACAGGGCTGTGCCAAACGGCTCCCTGAGTTCGGGCCTCTGTAACTTACATAAACTACAACTGTACAAGCGTGTCTTTCTCCTTTGTCTTTCTTTGTTATGGACACACACACCGAACCACACACGCATCGAGTCTGACAGTAAATCAATACGAACCGCCATCTATTGTTAGCTTGTTCAATTAAAGTCAGTCATAACGGAATGAAAAGCAGAATAAAAAGCCAAAAATCAGCGTGCACGCGCGTGTGTGTGTGTGTGTGTTCACGTATCAGCGTACTATACAGAACAAATCCAGCAAACGACCCACTTTTATCCGAATCGCTGGCCCTTTAACTGTCGCTCTGTCTACCGTCGACCTTCCATCGTTTCACACCGACGGATGAACGCGTGCAAATGTCAGCGGCTCTATTGTAAATCAAAACCTCAGAGACGCCTAAACGCACTTCACGCCGAGAACGCCTGTCTCACCTCCTGTCCCCAATCACATTTGCAATCTGCTCTATAAAGCATGAAAAATACAAGAGAGAGAAAAAAATCCACCTTAAAGATCGATTTGATGTAGGACCAGGAATTACGACGCGATAGCCGAACGCTTTCTGCTCTGACCTCCGAGCGGTCAGCGCAGTGAGGCCGTGTTCATTTTTCTCCTCACTGCCGATCAAGCCTTCCCACACATCACCACTAAACACTCCTCTGTCTGGCCAAATGAGGGTTTTTTTTATTTCTACCGTAACTCGATTGCTGCATAAGTGTTTTGGTCTTTAAATCGAGGCATTTAGAGCGGACTTCTATTGATTAATTGATAATAGATTCGCGAGAGCCATTTACTTGTTTTGTAGTACTTCCCGAGTCAGAGGCTAATGGTGGTCTGTAAAGAGAGGAAGCGAGCTCGTGTGAGTTTTATCGTTCCTGCGCTAAACTGATTCCTGCAGAACTCAGCCTCCGCTTTCCGCTTCACGCTCTCTAAACCGCGGGACACCAATTATATAGATATCAGTGGCAGATCTGCTCGGGCGGCCTGCGGCACCGCACGGCCGTCATACGCTTCTGAGCGCCGCCTTCTAATTAAGGGACAGTTGTAATGTTGATGTGGGGCTCGGGTCAGCTCTAATGAGAATCTTAGATACTTCCTTCTCCAAATTAATTGGTCGCTTTTTTTATTATTATTATTATTTTTTTTTTATAGGTGACCCTGAGTCTTCGAGCCAGCACACAGGACTATGAGGGTGGCACCAATCTCCAGTCTACAGAGCTTAAACCTGGGCAGATAGGACCAAAGAAGCCAGCATGAGGACTTTGATGCCCTTCCTGTTATGGGCGTTTGCAACCCACAGTGCAGATGCCATGACGCTTTCTAGAGGAAAGGAAGCATCTCGACAAGAGAGGAACACAGAGAATCTGAAGCGCTCCAAGCGAGGATGGATGTGGAAGCAGTTCTTCCTGCAGGAGGAGTACACCGGCACCGACTATCAGTACATCGGCAAGGTAGGGACACGTCCTTCCTCCAGTTACACGCTCAAGCTAGCTTTAAAGTTTGCGCTCCAGTTCATTTGAATATTAACGAGCCCATAAAGCCAAAAGCAACAATTACACCCTGCTCAAATTCTGTCCTATTAACTCTACAAGCTTCTCCTCATGTGTGTCTCTTTTTGATATTTATCTTGATTTTTACAGTCCCTCGGCTTTGGACCTACATATTATTAAGCTCTCAAAACACAGCGAATATTTTCCTCTTGATTATACACGCTTGCTAGTGAAGCACCACCACAACAGCATTAACACCTCCCAGCAAATAATGTAGGATGTAGAAAGTCCCGGAAGCCATGCTAACCAAAACAGCCATTATATGAGGTTCTGCAGCTTGCTCGAGGGTTCTGCGTTCTGCATCAATTCAGATGGAAACCTGAGTCTAAAGCTGTGTGATGTAATTCCATGAGATGACTTTTGGGTATCTTTAAAGCTAGCTAGCTTTGCTAGTTGCTAATGTACACGTATCTCACATACATGCTAATCTAGATTTCCTCATGTTAATCCAGAAACACAGTCCTGGTGCTGCTAGACTGCGGATCTGGCAGGACCCCGACCAGGATACAAGTACTTCCTGATCATTTTTTTTATTCATTCATTCATTTTCTACCGCTTATCCGAACTACCTCGGGTCACGGGGAGCCTGTGCCTATCTCAGGCGTCATCGGGCATCGAGGCAGGATACACCCTGGACGGAGTGCCAACCCATCACAGGGCACACACACACTCTCATTCACTCACTCACACACACACACACACACACACTACGGACAATTTTCCAGAGATGCCAATCAATCTACCATGCATGTCTTTGGACCAGGGGAGGAAACCGGAGTACCCGGAGGAAACCCCCGAGGCACGGGGAGAACATGCAAACTCCACCCTGGAGGTGTGAGGCGAATGTGCTAACCACTGAGACCCCCCCCCCCCCCATTTAAATTATGACTTATTTCTTTAAAAAACAGGAGATCTGTACATGATGCAGAAATATTTCAGAGATGTATCTAAGAATTTATTTTGCTTTCTCAACCCTAAAAAAATACATATACCTATATACATATGTATATATATTTTTTTCCTCACATTAAAGAACTTTGAAGACACAGCATGCTGTAAAACTCCGGGATATCAGTACCTTGTTTTATCGTTTTTATCTTTCCGAGTCAACGCATGGTGTTGCGTGCGAGCATTCTCGCTTCTATACAGGAGATGATTCGTGCAAAAGCAGGAAAGTCTTTGGATAGGAACCTGGGGAAAAAAACTCAAGATACAGCCGAGAGGAAAAGTTTCATCATCTCTCTTAATCCTCTACCTCTCAGCTGCGGTCTTTTAATAACCAGCGCCGGAGAAGATGAAAAGCGTGGGCTAGGTGATGGTGGTGCTTCTCCAGCTCGGCTCTTGCCAGGTCGAAGATGAGGAGAAGAACGAAAGCTCCGGCCTTTAGCGCTGCCCACCATCACAAGATCAAAGATTAGAATATACGGTATAAAGCAAAAAGCCTCGGCGCATCGACGCTCGGCGAAGGGTCACAACGCAACAGGCTGTTGATGTCGGGTTGCTGAAGGCGAAGAATTTACACCACCTCCATCTCTGGCAGGAGGAGAATGTAAAAGAGTCCTGAGAGGATTTCCGGGCAGGGTTACAGAGTTACACGCTCAAGAGCGTCGCATTCCGACATTAAAAAGATTCCTTTTAGGCTCCCAGAACGTTTCCGTCTGCAGAGGTTTATAGCGGAGGATGAATTCCCAATAAAAAGTCTCAGATGCTTGTGTAAGGCACTGAAGAGTCATTGTGCTTTTTTTAACACGGCCTCAACGAAATGTTCTGCTTTTTTTTTTATTTTCACATGCAAAGAACAGGTGTGGTTTCATTTAATTATATCTCCAAAACAATGATTCACTCCAGCCCACTCAGAAGGGTGAATGTAACCCTCTTTACCTTCATCAGAAGCTGGTTTTCTCTTTTAAATCGGTTCAGAGCCACAGAGCCACTCCTTTAGCATTAAAACTAACAAAACGTTTCTGACTCAAAGCGAATCGGTGACTGGAATTGCGAGACACGTTTCAAACACGGGATGTGAAGGATGGCAGGATAAAGACGTTTGAATTTTGGCTTATGAAACGAAGAGGAAAAAAAAAAGGGCTGTGCCTCATAGAGACAGCAGGTGTGACTGGCTCTCGTTCTAATGAATATGTATTCACCTTGATTGCACATTTGATGTTTCTTACTTTCATGTGATAAGCAATCAGATCTCAATTTCACAAGAGCTCATCTGCACATATTGGCTCGACAGTACCTGGAGAGAGAGAGTTAGAGAGAGAGAGAGAGAGAGAGAGAGTTCCTTTTCAGTTTATTGTTCTTTTCCAGTAAAGAATAGAGTGAAAGGTGACATTTAGGGAGCGTTACATGCTAAAGACAGATCTAGAGGTGGCTGATTAACATCACGAATGATCTCCTGTCCACAGCTTCACTCCGATATGGATCGAGGTGACGGGACGGTGATGTACGTGCTGACGGGCGAAGGTGCCGGGACCATCTTCGTGATAGACGCTAACTCGGGCGATCTGCACGCCACACGCAGCCTGGACCGAGAAGAGAAGCCATCCTACACGCTCCGAGCTCAAGCCGTCAGCAAGAAGAACGGCCAGCCCTTAGAACCCGAGACCGAGTTCATCGTCAAACTCCACGACATCAACGACAACGAGCCCAAGTTTGAGAAGGAGGTGTACACAGCTAGCGTCCCCGAGAGGTCACACATCGGTACGCTTGAGTTTCACAGACCATTCTTTAAATCTGGGGTCCAGAATAACTAGAAGTCAAAATGCCATAACAGATCAGAACAATCAGCTTCTCTAGTCTATACAGTGTTACACCTTATCCAATCACACGCATTTATGTAAATGAACTCACCATGCTTATGCAAATTAGATTAGAGACCTACAGTATGAGAGCTAAACTGCGATTCTGCATCAAAATGAAAATAAGCGTAAACTAGTTGTTATGTTAGTCAGAGAATTTTACGCAGCTGGTTCCACAGTTTGGTCAAACACCTCTGGTTTAAATGATTATTCCAACTTTTATTGTGAAACTTAAATATTGTTTTAAATCTTGATCTGTTTGTTTGTTTGCTTGTTTGTTTGTTTGTTTTAAGGAACTTCGGTTATTCAGGTGACGGCCCACGACGCCGACGACGAGATGTTCGGCATGAGCGCAAAACTGGTCTACAGCATCAGCCAGGGTCACCCGTACTTCTCCGTCGAGTCAAACACAGGTCAGACGGTCCATCCAGGGTGCTGTGTTTTTATCTGACAGAGAGAGAGAGAGAGAGAGAGAGAGAGAGAGAGAGAGAGAGAGAGAGAGAGAGAGAGAGGTACAATAGACTGCACAGAAAAAAAGAGAATCAAATAAACATAAAAAAGCCAGAGCTAGAGAGTACTTCAGTAATGTGAAAGGTTTGCATTACAGCCCTCCCACTCGAGCACTTTAGTCAAACAAACTCAAAGCAGTTTAATCATTTTAATGTGCAGCCTGGACCGTCTCCAGCCGAGGTCTTTGTTTAAACAGAAACACAAAAAGCTCATGCAGCAGATTAGCGTCCAGCTTAACAGCGATACGGGCGAGCCCAGATGTGACACGGACGACGGTACGCGTGTAAGAGAGGTATATCCATCAGTACCCAAGGTTAATCATGCCGCTCCGAAAGAGAGACAAAAACACACACGCCGGATCCTCGACTCGGATTTGGAGCACGGCTTTTTTAGATCAGATGGAACAGATGAACCGCTCCGGCGGCCATCTGTGACGGTTTTATGACCATTTGCAGTTGACACGTTCTTTGTTTTCTAGCGTTTTCTTCGAGCCGTGGTGTCACTTTCAAACTCTTTCTGGTAACTGAACAATATTACACTTACTGTATATCAGTGTGTGTAAAAAAAAAAAAAAGCTGTTTTGTAGATTAACAGCTAGAGGTGTAAACGTCAGGCTTCTGCAGGATCTGATGTGATTTCACTTCTCACAGCAACAAGTCCGTAACATCGTGTCTGTGATAATACGCTACGACGTTTCAGGCTACCATCCAATTTGTAATGGATATCACTCTGTCTGTGACCATAACACGGTATCCATGACGATATGATAGGATATTTGATGATACCACCGTGTCCATGACAATACCACCGTGTCCATGACGATACTATACAATATTTATCAATTCCACTGTGTCCTTGCTGATATGATACAATATCGATCAACATCCAGTTTCCATGACAATCAGATTCAGAATTTGACGATACCACCGTGTCCATGACGATACGATTCAAAGTTTGACAATTCCAACGTATCCGTCAAATACGATTCATCGTTAGCACTGGATGATGATATTATGCAATCTTTAAAGATGCCACCGTACCCATGACGATATGATACAGTATTTGACGATAACACTTTAATCCGTGGCGATACGATAAGATTGGGTATCTGATAAAAGCTCTGAATCCAGTAGCTGAGGTTAGCGCCTTGAGTTTATCGCCTTCTAGCGCTAGTCCAGATTCCCGCTCCGTCGTCACACACAGTCTCTGCCTGGCAACTCTACCGAAAGCTAGAAAGCGACGCCGTGCCACACGCCTTTATCCTTCAGCCAGATAATTCACTACCTGCAGCTGCATCCCAGCAGAGGCTGCTGATGCCAATTACAATCTCCAAGGCAACATAAGGGTCAGCTTGCACGCAACGAGCTCTGCACTGCTCCAACACACCAAGGTTTTTAATCACGTTTCCATCACAACTACGCTTTTTAGCTCTTTCCCAGGAGCCTCGTAGTTCCACGATCGTCAGAGCGCGGCGGAGAAACCGCAGCCTTAAACAGTCTCCGTAGCACATAATGATGATCGCTACATGATGGAGCTTTCACAGAAAAAACACCGCGAAATGTGTTTCTCTGTGTGTGTGTATGTGTGTGTGTGTCTCTGTGTGTTGTGTGTTTGAGAGAGAGAAATAATAAAAAAAAAAAAAAAAAAACAAGCAACCCACACAGTCCCATGTTTCCTTCAGGCATAATCCGGACAGCCTTAGGGCCCTCGGACATGGACAGAGAGCAGAGGGAGCATTACCAGGTAGTGATCGAAGCCAAGGACATGGCAGGCCAGAGAGGCGGCTTAACGGGCTCCACTACAGTCAACATCACGCTGACTGATGTAAACGACAATCCTCCTCAGTTTGCCCAGAGTGAGTCTGCCGCACTGCACTACAACACACGGCGTGAAGATAACACTCTCCACACACCACTCACCGCTGTTTGCCCAGGATTTAACTCATGAATTTTTAGTCCGTCCGCACCACAAGACAGAGAATAATTCATCAGAGCGCTTCAGCAAATTAATACAAATCAAACAGCAGTATCAGGGCCGGACAGATCAGACCTTCATCACCAGCTCAGAAGTAGAAGAACTAATCAGTGCATTAATACAGACTAAGAGAAACATTTCCAGAATTTCTGTAGCAGCACCGAATGTATATATACATTTCCTCGCTGTAATCCGTTACCGT
>NC_062539.1:13696209-13738709 GCF_022655615.1 Tachysurus fulvidraco
CGGCAATCAGAAAGTAAAAATAAACGAAAGAGAATCACGTACATCTGCCTGACAGAAACAAATGCTATTTGAAAGGCAGTAAATATAATTAATCCTAATGAATGGAAGTGACTGCAGTTAACTTCAGTAAATATTCACTGTCTCTCTGTCATGCTGCTTTTAAATGGACCTGTGTGTGTGTGTGTGTGTGTGTGTGTGTGTGTGTGTGTGTGTGTGTGTGTGTGTGTGTGTGTGTGTGTGTGTGTCTCAGATAACCCCCAGCAGACGAGTCGAGTGCCCGTGTACATCCGTGTGCTGGATGTGAACGATAACCCGCCGGCGCTCGCCTCCTTCTACGAGACCTTTGTGTGTGAAAACGCTAAATCCGGTCAGGTAAAATCTCCCTTTTTTTTTAAAAACAGACGTTAACATTTCTCACTGAGGGCCACCGTGTCAATTTAGAGATAAGGTAGTATGAGATGAGTGCGGTTTGTCAAACACGGCACACACACACACACACACACACACACACACACACACACACACCCCCGAACGGAGATAAGGATCTGCGCCTAGTGCTGCGCCCTGCCGGATTAGACGCAGAGACCTTTTTCTGTCACGCTTGATGAGATTAAGTGTCGCACCGGATGACAGACGCTGTCACTTATCACTGTCGCTTTATAATAACTACCTTTCCACACGCCTCCCTACTGTCTGTCATCACAGGTCACTGATCCGCCCACCGCCGGGCGACGCCCGACTCCGAAACACCCACAGGCTTATCCGTTCTGTTAGAGATAGCGACTCGACACGTCTAGCGCTCGGGAGTCTTTTGGAAAACGACTCGGGAATTCGCTCGCGAAGAAATGAGTCATACGTCTGACGGGTGTATAATGAAAAGCTGATTGGGAACCACTGAAGGGCGGGAAGGTGAAGAGTCCGTCCGGTTGCTATGCCCGACAGGCAGAAACACACTAAGCACCGGAGGATTGCTGATTAAATTTTAGATGTGTCCTTGAACGAGGGCATTTAACCTCGAATTGCCCTTGCTAACCGCACGAGACAACTCTGAGCTCAACGGCTGAGCCGATAGCTATCCTCACTTCCAATGAGAGCTCTCCAGTGCATGCGCGTGTGTGTGTGTGTGTGTGTGTGTGTGTGTGTGTGTGTGTGTGTGTGTGTGTGTGTGTATGTGTGTGTGTGTGTGTGTGTGTGTGCGCAGAGAAGAAGGAAGGACACAGGAAGCAAAAAGACATTACCAATGTAAAATATTTTACTGCATCCACAAATCTGATTAAAAATGATTTGTGGAAAACAAACGCCACGGCTCATTGAAACGCTAACGTAATTGATTTGTATACGCAGCGCTAATTAGTACAAATTACACAATAGCCATTAAGGACAATTCAGCCGTCGTTTTCCATTTATCTGAAGTCAGCGTGTGTGTGTGTGTGTGTGTGTGTGGTTCGCATTGTAGAAACCATTGTACAATTAGCGCTCTTTATTGCGTCTCAGAAAATCCAGACGATAACGGCGGTGGATCGGGACGAGCCACCAGGAGGCCACAGATTCTTCTTCTCGCTGGCACCAGAGAGCTCGGTGAAGGCCAACTTCTCGGTACAAGACAACGGAGGTGAGTTATTTCCTTTCCTTTTCCCTTCATGCCTGCAGGATCATGGGCTGTTTGGAGATGCAGCACTCATAAGCTCCTCCGTATCCTCCGTAGCTCAGTGTACTTGTTCTTGATTTGTGCAGACAACACTGCAGGCATCTACACACGACGGACGGGTTTCCGTCAGGCACAGAAAAGCTCTCACCTGGTCGCCGTGGTGATTTCGGACGGCGGATTTCCCATGATGAGCAGCACAGGAACGCTGACGGTGCGAGTGTGTACCTGCGACCGAGACGGAAACATGGAGATGTGCAACGCCGAGGCTCTGAGCGGCACGGCCGGACTTAGCACCGGAGCTCTGGTGGCTATTCTACTCTGCGTGCTCATCCTGCTCCGTAAGTGTAACCACAAAATAAAAAAAATGGTGGAAAAAAAAGAAAATAATAGTGGCTCGGTTTTAGTAGCGTTGTTTGCTCTGATGTTTCTCCTAAAATTCACTTTAAATCAACACCGAGGTCGCGTTTCTCCTGTAAGATAAACGTTGATATTTATTTCCTTGTGGGTGTGGCCTTTTCTAGAATGACCCCACCCCCAAACACTACTTCTAGGCCACGCCCACAGCAGCAGCAGTCCATACACACCCGCTCGCCTATATCACGGAATTTTGTTCGAGTCCGTATACGCGAACGCGAAAGGCTCGGAGTGGGCGTGGCTTAAAGCTTAGGAATTAAAGTGGGTGTGTCTCCACCGATCACACAGCGTCTTTACTTCGGTTATTTTTGTGCTCCTGAAAGCTGCTTCAGGTCAAAATAAAATAATATCCAACATCAAAACCCACTCCAACGATCCGAGGGACAGGTTTGAAATAAAGGAACCAAATTAAAGCAAGGAATCATTTTTATTATAAGAACTGCAATAGTGAGTCATCCTAACACATGTCGCTAGCGTGCATGCGCTAAGCATCGACTAATTAATTAGGTGATAATTTGCATAGCTAATCAAGTGTCAGATAACACGTTTCCCAGGAGGTCATTTTGATCTCTGGGTGTAAAAATAGAACGCATCTGGCGCATTAATCATTCGCCGTGAACTTAAATCCGCGAGGTACAAACGCGACGGCCGTGATATTATTTAATATACACTGTTTATGTAACCAAGGCGACCAAGGTGACTGAAGCTTCCGAGGGATTGTGTGGACGTGATGCCTTAACCCCGAGCTAATCCGACATCGCCAAATTCTTTCCCGAAGTCTCTGCTCGAATTACTGCTTCCTCCTCAGGGGCAGAGTCCAGCAGAGGCATTCTGTTTCTGCGGTTTTAGCAGTCTGATCATCACTCGCTCCATCCGTCTATCCTCCTGTCCGCACCGCTACGAGGCACTCATCATTCAGCCTCACTGTCAGGGAGACGGCGCTCTCTTCGTCATGCTCGCACCCCTCCGCCTGTCAGCTCCAGCCCCAGCCTGTCTGCTCCTACATTACATTAATTACTACTCCGGCGGCCTGAAATGCACACGTCCTGTCAGAATGCAAAGTAAAGTCGAGCACGCCAAAGCCCCGACACGCTCAAACGCTCCGGACCGATAACCACCACACATTTAGACTTTCAATCAGTCGGGGACAAAGAATAGATTTCAAATCCACTCGGAATTAAAGTCACATTATTCGTCTTAAGAGAAATAAAACGATTTCGGACGTCAGATTTGCTTCAGCGGTGAAAAAGTTCAGGCACGTTTAATACATCTCTCTGGAGTGGATGTATCAAAGACGTCACAACGTACAGTACGTGTTGGCGTCACACACACACACACACACACACACACACACACATCTCCGTGTGCCACGAGCAGCTGCTCATGTTGTATAGGTGACACCCCATCATCCACACACCAAGTGTTTTATTGTTAAAGCGCTGCGTTCACGCCTGCTCGCTCCCGAGCAGAGATTTAATCTCATCGCAACTCAAACTGAGGTTTTTTTTTTTTTGTTTTTTTTTTACTTCACTCTTGTATCTTTCGGCCTTCGATTCTGCATCCAAGGCTGTTTCTCATCCTACTCATCCGGAGTCCAGAGTTAATGGAACAGTTTGCGTTACAGTATCCTTTAAAAAAAAAAAAAAAAAGATTGACAGGCCACATCGCTCGAGGACCGTAAATTGACTAACTCCGTTGCTAGGAAAATGTACACCACTTCTTTGTCACTTGTCGATTATCCATCCCACTCAATCTGTGTGTGTGTGTGTGTGTGTGTGTGTGTGTGTGTGTGTGTGTGTGTGTGTGTGTGTGTGTGTGTGTGTGTGTGTGTGTGTTATCTTTCTCTCCTCAGTGATTGTTGTGCTCTTTGCTGCACTGAAGCGCCAGAAAAAGAAGGAGCCTCTGATCATCTCCAAAGAGGATGTCAGGGACAACGTGGTGAGTTACAACGACGAGGGCGGCGGCGAGGAGGACACGCAGGCCTTCGACATCGGAGCTCTGCGTCACCCGGAGGTCATGGAGGAAAGCAGCAAACTGAGACGCGACGTCGTGCCGTCCGATCCGCCGTACCCTCCAGTTTCGCTCCGGCGGACGCCCACGACATCCCGGGACAATTCGGACGTGAGGAACTTCATCAAGCAGCGTGTTCAGGAGCACGACAGCAGCCCTGCGGCACCACCCTATGACTCTCTGGCCACCTACGCCTACGAGGGCGACGGCTCTGTCGCCGAATCGCTCAGCTCCCTCGGCTCGGGGACGTCCGAATCGCCACACGACTACAGCTACCTGAACGAATGGGGGCCGCGCTTCAGAAAGCTCGCCGATATGTACGGGGCCGACGACAGCGAATGGGACTCCTAACGCGCCTCGTATTCTTACGGCGCTCTTACGCAGCGTTGCATTTCTTACAAAGTGGAATTCTTACAAAGTGTCCTTCTCCCTCGCCCCGCCTCCATCCAGCAGACGTCTCACGGATGCCGATTTTGTCCAAAGCAGACGCTTTAAACATGGAGATGTTTGAACTCGTTGACTGCAGCTCTCTGGAACGAAGCTCGTCACGGCGAGGCATACTTTTCGGATAATCCCATGTGAAAACGTGACATTAGCAAAAGGGCGCGGAATACGGATAGTTTACCGACTCCTTCCCGAGAAACGCTTCAGCGCCGATAACCGTCCGTTATTTACGAAGAACCAAACTTTTTAGCAGCGTGTCTTTAAACGTGAAGAAAGCTAAAGCGGTAAAAACGGTCGGCTCACGCTCCACTCACGCTCCACTCCGGTGACGTCTACGCTACGTCTCGCTGGGGGTCAATCATCTCTATGCTTTTTTTTTTCTGACCTTTTTTTATTTTTATTTTTTCAGTATTACTTTTGATGTAAACACGTCTGTCAGTGCTTTCCCAAGCAGACATGGTGCTTCAGAAATGTGGGTCGGGGTAGAAGGTGTTTTGGTGATTGGCACCCGTTTTCATCATCTACTGGAGAAAATGCCAGAAGCTTCCAATTATCTACTCGCTCATAGGCAGGAAATGTGACTCGCATTCTGGCACACGTCTCGACTACACACAACCCACCCCCCCACCCCCCATCTTACATGAGAAGCCTATTCACAACATATCACCTCGTGCTAAACAAAAACTTCCGCCTTCATTTCCAAGCATCCGGTTTGATTGTTTTAAGAAGAAAACCGACAGGATTATCAAAATCCCTGCTCTTATTTTTTTTTTTTTTTTTTTTTTTTGCTTAACACTAGTATGACTCCGGCGTATGCTATGGGTGCTAATAACCATGTCCGTGTACTGTTTCTTTCCTCTTCTGTGCCGTTTTTTTTCTTCATCCCCTCTCTGAATGATAATCGCGGCGGTCCGGTGTTGAGTTATGACTGGGATGTTAAAATAAATCACCGCCGTTATATTTTTGCCCTCTGCGCCAGCCACAAAAAATGAGTCTGGAATTGGATTCGCCGCCTCCGTTATGAAGGGGATGAAAAGAGTTTCTTTCTTTTTTTTTTCTTTTAAACAGAATATACATACGATTGTAGTCGGCTTGCGAGGAGCGGGTAAATATCTGTGGTTTAGGCGTGCAGAGTTCACCTGCAATATTCCCGTGCTTTGTCAGTGATATACTGTAAAATAAAGGTGATGCTAACTCATGTTGTACCAAAAAAAAAAAAAGAAAAAAAAAAAAAGAAAAGAAAAGAAGTGTTTTAACGAAACAGTGCGTCGTTGCAGTGTTTTTTTTTTCTTCTTCAGGAGAGTAGATGATGTTCATGTATTCATTCGCTTTGTGATATTTTGTACCAAATATTTATATTACATAACACGACTAGATATTCTTGAAAGCCGTCCAGCTGATGTTGCTGTTTGCAGTGTTTTTGGAGGTGTGGAAACTCCATGATGTACAGATTCCTCTTATTACAATAAATGTTTTCTTTTACAGAAGATAATCGTTTATTCTTTATACAGAATTCATGTCTTTTATATCGGGGGGGGGGGGGGGGGCACGTTGGCTTAGTGGTTAGCACGTTCACCTCACACCTCCAGGGTTGGGGGTTCGATTCCCGCCTCCGCCTTGTGTGTGTGGAGTTTGCATGTTCTCCCCGTGCCTCGGGGGTTTCCTCCTGGTACTCCGGTTTCCTGCCCCGGTCCAAAGACATGCATGGTAGGTTGATTGGCATCAATTAATCAGACAGAAAATTGTGAATGAATGAAAAATGTGTGTGTGCCCTGCGATGGGTTGGCACTCCGTCCAGGGTGTATCCTGCCTCGATGCCCGATGACGCCTGAGATAGTTCGGGTAGTTCGGATAAGCGGTAGAAAATGAATGAATGACTGAATGAATATACCGAACGACTTACAAAGCGAAGAAGGACTTCGGTATGCAAACCCGCGCGGTCGAGGTGCTAACGCTGCTCTCGGGGACTCTGATGACTTAGCAGCTGCAACAAAGTGAGGCCATCATTTTTTACTCGAGTAAAATGGTTTCGCTGGTTAAAACTCAGCGTTAGGTTTCAGGACCGAGGTTTTGAAAGCGAACGTAAGGATCTCGCTTAGCGGAGGTAAATACTGTATAAACGGATAAAAGGTAAGACGTGTCGTTCTGGAATAAATGAAACCTTTTGTAATTGTTACCAAATTTCTGTGGCGTTAGAAAAGCAAAACAGCAATTTCCCAACAGTTACAACCTTCGGTTTATTAATAAATAACAAATACCTTTTACCCATTTTTTCCAGTTCTAGTTGTTTCCTCACCAGATCAACAACAAATACAACAAATTAAGCTAGTTCTTTTTTCAGCCTGCGTATCACTAGCGCAATTTGCATGCGTGCTAGAAAACGCTGCATAATTTGATACGGTATTAAAATGCAAAACAGCTTCAAGCTCTAAAGTGTTCGAGGACACTTTAAGAGCAAAAGTTTGTGCACCCCGACCTTCACGCTCATGCGTTATGTTAGACGAACTTTCGCACGATGATATAGAAAGTCTGTGTGTTGTAGATTTACAGTTTCTCTTCACAGGAACTAAAAGGCTCACACAAAGTGCACAAAGCCTCTGAGCTCCATGAAGACATGGTGTGGAGGTCAGGGTTGGAGTAGAAGCACTCAGGTATCCTGCACAGAGCCCTGACTCTGACTCAACGCCACTGAACACCTTTGGAATGAACTGGAATTGAAGTCTCAACATCCCAACAGCAGAGTCTGATCTTACTAATGCTCTTGGAGAACGTAGGATTGGACCCAAATCTCCTCAGAATCGCTCCAACGTCTAGTGGAAAGCTTCCAAGAAGAGAAAAGATGAATGAAGCTTTGTTATTACAGCCTAGACAGGAGAGTAAATCTATAATGAGACATTCAACAGGCACATCAGGGGTACATAAACTTAGCCGTATACTGTAATGTTCAACGCAACGCAACTCAGCTTCAGTTCTTCAAAAGATTGCTGGGAAAAATCATCCAATAGCAGCTGAGAAAAATATCAAATATTGACTGAGTAATCTCCGTCCTCCAGAGCCGGTTAAACCCAACTGTCATGTTGGATCCAGCTGTAATTTAGTCTATAACACGGATTAACCATTAAGACATAATGTATCAAAGACAGTCTGTGTCAATCTGCTATCACGTCTCGATACGACCGGCACGTAATCCTCCAGGCCTGATTTCCATGGTTGCAAGTGAAATTGAAAGCATCACCTTGGCTGTTGCCCGTCACAGACCGTCGGCTAATTAGCCTGATCTATAATTGCTGCTGGAATTGAGACGTGGGGGAAAAAGGGAGGGGATTCGCTTTTTAAATTGGTTTGGGATCAGGCATTGAGGCAGATGGTGACATTTCACATGACGTCCGTTCTAACTCAATCACCCTGGCGCCCCGAGCACGCGGCGAATATGTACGCCAACTCTCATCTCATCTGATCCTCGCCTGGCTCCCTGCACAAATGCATTAAGGGCTTAATTTTAATGCATGCTGCCCCATGCCCTGGTGAACTGTGGTTTATTGTGGCACAAGGAGCCTCTGAACTCTCTCGCTCTCTCTCTCTCTCTCTCTCTGAGACATCTGCATGACTCCTTCTACAACGCTAGCTGCTCCGGATTCACAATCGAGTCTTGGCAAAGATTTCACGGAAAACATGGACGGCGAGACGACATCCCATCAAAATTTGGGTGGGCTAGCTCAAATCCAGGGATGAGATTATCCACGAGAGAGAGCAGAGGCCACAAAGCAATACCTAAAACATGGTCTGTGTGGCTAATCCCTGTCATGTTAAGCTGATTGAGGGTTATGTATGCTAGCCCTTGGTAATAAATAAATAGAGAAGCTGCAGTGCTGAGTTCTCTGACTCAAGACCTGCAGGGCTAGAACATTTACAATTTCTCTCTCTCTCTCTCTCTCTCTCTCTCTCTCTCTCTCTCTCTCTCTCTCTCTCTCTCTGTCTCTTTGCACCAGATTCACCTCCATGATCCCATGAAATCCAGCGCTAATAATTAAGGTTTTAATGGAGAACTGCATCCTGAACGACATCTACGTTAAACTTTAGACTTTAGCAGATCCTCAAGACTTGTTTTATCAATACGTAATGAGCTGAAACCAAATTTTCCAACATAACACAACTCTTAAGAGCTGGAGATAAAGAAAAACAACACTCTGCTCAATCCTCCATGCTAATAACATCAATAATAGCCGCTAACAAACGCTAATAACTAGCTGACCCGAGTCTCTGCCTCAACTCAGCGTGACCTGAAGGTTTTAAACTCGTCTTTGAGATTGTTATTATTTTTTCAGAGTGGAACTTTATCAGGGTGAAAATGCTAACTGAATGTTTGTGGTTCAGTGTGTGTGTGTGTGTGTGTGTGTGTGTGTGTGTGTGTGTGTGTGTGTGTGTGTGTGTGTGTGTGTGTGTGTGTGTGTGTGTGTGTGGTCTAAATCAGTGTCAGTCAGCTATATCGCATCTGCAGCTCCAGTCATCACGGCAAGGCAAAAAAATGCTACGTCTCTTTCTATTAACCTCAGCTGTCTGTTTAGCCTTAATCTCGGACAGGCGTGTCATACGAGGAGCGGCGGCGAACGATCATCTACCTCGTCTCACGCTTCGATTTCTTATTTCTTCCAACTCTTTAACGTCATGTCATGTCTCCACTGACAACGTAAGGTTTAGCTTTTAATAGCAGGAACGGAAATGCGTCGAGACCCGATGACGACTCCGTCGAGATAAGCCGTTCAAACGTAGCGGGGAAAAAAAGTACAAATAAAGTTTTTTTTTTCTCCTTTTTATTATTATTATCAGAGAAATGCCATGGTGAATATATTATTTATTAAAACAACTATATTTGAGTCGTACACTGAATGAATTCTTAGCATCATATTTTCTTGTTTTTTTTTTTATTTTTCCCCATCATCGTTCTGAGTCATTTACCAGGCAAGAGACTATTTATTTTGTGGCACAAAGGACATTTGGCTGTGGCTGAAAATAAGCTCATGAGCAGCGTGTGGAGATACGTCACTGTTTTATCTAACAGAGTTGTAGTGTGCTTAGTGCTCATTAAAAAACTTCTACAGCAATCATTAGGCAGCGTCATGGACGACGCATTTGATGGATTACTCTAATTAATGTGGACCGCTACACTTTTTCCTGCATTGTTACAGATGTGGAACATTAATCTTTTAATTTTACACACCTCTCAGTTGAATGGCTTTTTTCCCCCCTATTTCGGTGCACTGTGAACAATTTGACACAGGGGTGAAAGTACTTTTGCTATTTCTAAATGAACTCCACCTCGTCCATAATACTGGAAAGAAAACTCCAGAAGCAGGACTTAGGAGATGAAGAAGGAGGAGGAAGTTTTTATACTTTAAGTCTGAATCTGATTTATCTGCCTCTAGGTTTTTTCGTCTTGTAATTATACAAATCAACGAGGAAAACAAATTGTTCAGATCGACGGGCTGAAAACATTCGTAAAAAAAGAGATCGATTATTTGTTAGGAATACAATGATGGAAAAAGTTTAAGAACCCTTTACCGAGCGTGTGCAAAAACATCCATCGAATCGTCACTTATGAATAACATTTCGTGTGTCTTATCCTCAGCATTTCTTTGAGTATTTGTTTATCAGTACAGATCTTGAGAACGTGTTACATTCCTGCAGTTCTACAGCTCTGTCTTTTGGCTCAGTTTAGCAGCTCAACATATAAAAAACAAAACAAAAAACCATCAAACCAAAATTTGATTCAGTTGAATCGATTCAGAGTTGAATCATTTTCACATAATGTAAGTTCACTCATGCCTCTTTTCCACCGGAAAGAACCGGATGCTGGTTCAGAGCTAGCGCTAGTGCTGGTTCAAAGTTGGTTCCTCTGGCAAACCTAGGAACCGGTTTGCCTTTCCACCGGCTAGAGAGCCATCACAGCGCCGAGTGTGACGTCACTGTATACGTGTCACGTGTCTCAGCAACGTTAGCGCAGCAGCGGCAAACACAACAACAGTGGCGGATGTTGCTTTACTGTTAATGCTCATGGCTTTGCGAACCTACATTGGCATCCAAACGTGGCGAATAAAACGTGTACGTGCAGCTCCATGTAATCTGTATAAACGGAGGTTGTAATCGATAAAGTACATAACGTTATTTTATCATTAACACAGAAAAAAAGTTAGCCTTAGCATGTAGCTACCTACTATCATGTGTGCTGATAATGTATCATATCGTGGTAAAGTAAAAGTGTATTAAACATTAGTATACTTAAGGTACATTATCAAATGCGCTAACAGTAGCCCCGCCCCCAGCTCCTGACACAAGCGGTTCTTAAGTCTAGACCAGCAACGTTTTGGTGCTACTTAAGAACCACTTTTCCTGGTTCGGAGCCGGTGCTTTGGTGTTCGAAACAGAAAGAACTGGTTCTAAATTAGGCTCTGGCTCCGAACCAGCACTCGAACTGCCTCGGTGGAAAAGGGGCATTACTCAGACATTCTCGGACCCAGAGTACGATTGCTGTGTTCTCAGCTGCCTAAAAACATTAAACCAGACCAGAGTTCTCTTTCAGACATAAAAAACACTAACACATCATACAGTATGTGCAAGCAGCTCTAGGGACTCTCGGATAATCTTCCTGGGTCTTAAAATATTTGACAGGATTTGTAGCGTACAGTGGAGGACCAATATGAGTTGACCTGGAGAACCTAGAGAGGTTCACTATAGAGAAAAGCATTCTCGACAAAGTGCTGTTTTTGTGACTCCTCAGGGTTTAGGGTTCTTTGGTTACAATCTTGTGCATCCATGTGAAAGTATAAGAAGCTAAAAATCTGCAGCTCGTGCTTTTCACACAGGCGTTTATTTCCACTCCTGAATTTTCTTAGGCTTCATTAAGCAAACACGTTCTCCTCTCAACATGAAATTGGTCTCCAAAAACAATCATCATAGTAAGTGTTAACATCTTTCTCCAACAGACCAGAAGATGGAGGTTGTTTCCCAAGATAAAAGGGTCAAGAGGAGCATTTATTTTGCCCTGAGCTATATTCCATGTGTTCCATTCACTGGGAGAGTAGATGCTGATCGATTTCCTTTCAGAACCCCTCATCCTTTACGTTTTCCTCTCATCCCACAATGCATCCATGCTGTCATCACTTGCTCTCGATTATCATTGAAAATGTGAAGTGGTTGCCAGATCTTTCTTTTTTTTTTTTAATATACCTGCCTTGTGGCTTTATGTTTACTTAGGTTGAAAAGAAAATGAAAGATCATCAGGTCTGGCGCGTTTTCCGTCACCTCTGCGGTTTTTCATTTCACCTGCTGCATTCATTCCTTGCAAAATGATCAGAATAATTTATGCTCTTCCAGACACGTACTTTAGAATATGATTTGCGGGCCCCATGGGCAGCTTGGAGAAACACCCCCCAGAGAGATCGTGGCCTCTGAGGTCACTCTGGTTCTGGTGGAGCTGATTCGTAAATCCATTATTCAATGGACAGGAGTGGGGGGAAAGATGAGGACAGATTATGGACTACTTAGGAGACACATGTGACGTCTCCCTGGTGAGTGAAGAAGATCCCTTGTGTCCGTATGGATGAACCTACATTTGTGTCTAAAAGCGAAGTCCATTAGCGATGCCTGGAAGAAATGGCCTCTTTCTAGCAGATTTATGCCCTTGAAAACATTTATTCCATTAGGCTGAACTTAGGTTTTATTCCATTTCCAATTCTGGTACTTCTCTAAAAACATCCTGCTCCAGTGAAGGTCAATGAAATATCGCTGAATTGGGTCCATGGTAAAAACCACATTCTTGTTCCCTTGTCTCTTATCTCTGGCATGGCTTTAAACAGAATAACTTCAGATGGTATTACTGGGGTATTACGGGAGCTACAGAATCCTGACCCTTCAGCGTTAACAATGAGGGCTTGAACATCAGGTCCACTTGCAAAGAGTCCCCTTCAAGTGCTCCATTGATTCAACTGAAGTGCCTCTTTTAACCAAGCCAGCAACCTATTAATAATCTCATGTGTAGCCGGGAGATGGAAGTGCTTAACGTGCAAGGCTTTGTCTCTAAAACATGCTAATAGGCTTCGAGAGCATGCATGTGACTAGTGAACGGATAGACTTGCACAATAGACTTAGCTTTGGAGGGGTTGCATTGTTGAAAGCTCTGAACAGGACCTGTAAATGTCCCTTTGGTCACAGTAGGATCAATCTTGCTTTGTGTCCTTACAAATTTGACCACAATTTGACCTTTTGTCCTAATAAGAAGGGTCTTGAAACATCAATTAGAAGCAGTACCAACTACCGCTTGCACTAATCTGATTGTCTGTACATTTCAATACAAGTTGCCTTTAAACTGTGGCCACTCGGGTAGACAGAAGGCACCACTGGCGCTTTGGATTCTCAAAGAATTTGAGTGAACGTTCTGGTAACGGTTTAGCTCTTACCCTGACCCATCCCATTAGTGTTAAAATACAAATTGCCTCATGCAAAGCTTTTGTTCAGTGCAAGCAAATTGGGTTTGACTTAGAGAAGCTGAAAATATCATTAGCATGCATTGCATGAGATAAATCTGACCCTAGCTTGGCATGTTGTCCTAACAAGAAGGTGCTTGTAAGAAAAGATAACCACTACCTCGTAACCCAGGGGTCAGCAGGACAACCACGGACTGGGTGCAGATTCGGCAGCGTATTTCAGCAGACTTTACTGAGTACTTGAGAAATACTGTAGCAGACTGTGATCTGTGTTCCGGCTCATCACAGCAAAGTCTTTAAACTGTGGCCATGCTGGCTGTAAACCACTTTGGGGTTCTCCAGTAATTTGAACAAACAGACAAGTTTTAGCCAGTGTGAAAAATATTCACGGTATTCGGTAGATGTCTTTATCCAGAAGTGTTTTCACTGTCAATCAGACAGAATTGAACTGATTGAAGAGATCATGGCTTAAGAGCACTAATCAGTCTACAAACGTTTACCTATTCAGATCTATCAAGCTATTTGGGCTTTTCATTCATTCATTCATTTTCTACTGCTTATCCGAACTACCTCGGGTCACGGGGAGCCTGTGCCTATCTCAGGCGTCATCGGGCATCGAGGCAGGATACACCCTGGATGGAGTGCCAACCCATCACAGGGCACACACACACACTCTCATTCACTCACACACTCACACACTACGGACAATTTTCCAGAGATGCCAATCAACCTACCATGCATGTCTTTGGACCGGGGGAGGAAACCGGAGTACCCAGAGGAAACCCGTGAGGCACGGGGAGAACATGCAAACTCCACACACAAGGCGGAGGCGGGAATCGAACCCCGACCCTGGCAGTGTGAGGCGACTGTGCTAACCACTAAAATCCACATACATACTTTAAGTTCTCCTGGAACCGTAACTCTGTACAGTTTAATACAAACTCCTTTTGAAATTGTGATAATTTTCCAACCCATTACAATTCTGTGGCAGCTTGAACGACCGGGCCGGTCTGAGACGGGTCTAACCACAGCCTTTGTAAAGTATGTGTCTACACTTCTCTTTTGTCAGATATGAGTTTCCCCATCAATCTCTGTAATGAACCCACTTGTTTCAGTCTAAGGCATTTCGCTATAGCTCGAGTCTTTCATCGACTTCTATAACTTACCCTGGTCACACTCACTCTCAGGCACTGCACCACTGGAATAAGAATTCCTCAGCCAATCTCTCACACTGTTCAACATTTGTTTGGGCGTTTCTTAAATGAAATGGAACTTGTCACATATTTAGCTTTGCAGGATTTCTTATTGTATCCAGCTCTTTTAGAATGTCACCATTGTTCCAAGGTTTATGTGTGACAAGATACGTCACAGCGTATGAAATGAAATGCTGACTATCATACCATACCTCTGCCATTCGTGACAATTTTCATCGCTCCACCATTGGCAAAATAGTTCATTAGGCACGGTCCATGCCACATAAAGTTACAAAATGAGGCATTTTAGTAATACTCCCAAATTCCCTTGATAAAACAAAGCCATTAAAAAGTATTAGAAAAAAAAAAAACGTTATTTGCGAGGCGGACATGCACGGTGATTGTAATTAGTCACGAAAGCAGACGGATCCTTGTGAACGGACGAGAGGGTGGAATTTAGATTTATTTTTGATTTCATTATTCGTGCTAAATGATGCAGCTTGAAGCTTTACACAGAAAGCTGTGAGCAGAGAAGATCCCAGGAGCGGAGCAGTTTCCTACACCTTTTTTTTTTTTTTGGCCAGCAGCACAGCAGATCTGTTGGACTCGGACATATTGTACAGAGAGAAATTGGCCAGCAGCCGCATGTGTGCTCAGTTCGCTCTGCTAGTTCTTAGCCACAGCACTCAAAAGCGTTCGATTTTGCCTTCTGGTGCGCTCTGTGCACCATGAATCATTTTCAAGCTCACACCTGTTTGGGTGACTGTACCAGCATATCTGAGAATTTTGTCAGCAGTGAGTGCCAGCACTTACTCCAGAACTGTGTTTGTGGGTTAAAAATGGAATCGAAGGTATCGTAGATGTGATCAACTGTGTTAAATGGTATAGGTTTAATTGTCGCGCTGTATTCATTCGGAGGGAGATCAGGGGTAACAATTGGCTTTAAAGCCTGGATATATTCACCCAGAAAAAGTCACAGCAAGCGGCACTGAGGCAAGAAGTGAGAAAAGAGAGACTCGGAAAGACTTATACAGAGAGAGATATAAAAAGAGCATCTGCCTCTTCTTTGCCCCAGAGGAGCACTTAAAACATCTCCTATAGAAGATGAAATAAATGAGAGGGTCCATCTCTCATCTCCACAAAAAGCCCATGAAAATGCCGAAGTAGTCAGAGAGATGCCTCAGGTCGGAGGAGAGGAAGAGAAGCGAGGGAGGGGGTTCGTGTCGAGACCGAAGAGGAGCACCTATCAATCTGTCCCGATGTCCTGCTTTATATCACTCTGGAGAGTATTTCTCATCCACGTCCTCTCATTCCCTCGCTCCTTACCTTTCTCCCTCTCTCTCTCTCTCTCTCTCTCTCTCTCTCTCTCTCTCTCTCTCTCTCGCTCTCCCGTTCCCCATCACCCGGAAGGGTTGCTGTCATCTACTATCGCCTCCGTCGTTAACAAGAAGAGAACACATCAAAGTGGGCCTGAAACCTCGGGAGGCTAGAGATCAAAGTCGGGCTCTAATCTCGTTGGGAAGGAGGAGGATTGATGGATATGCGAGGCCTGGCAGAGGTAGCGGAGGTGGAGGTGGTGGTGGTGGTGGTCGCATGCCGGATCACGTACCCATGCAGAGCTGAAAGACATGAGCGTGTGAAGCATAGACATGTTTGTGTGACATGCAGGTAACCTGTACGAACGACAATTATGCATTAACTTCAACTAGCGAGGGGAAAGGTTGAGACTATAAAAAGTTTCTTTTGAGAATGCATAAAATATGATGTGCGTGAGAACAAAGTGCTTCTGTGATTATGAGCTCTTTGTCGAAGCACCGCAGGTGTGTATTGATGTGCAGCTTTACAGACGTGCGTTATACAGTGTGATTATATCGGCTCTGTTCATCCCGGAATTTTACAGTTCAGATTTTCCCACGGGCAGTTTTACAGATATCATTGTACAAGTAAAATGTGAACCTACGGCAAGAACAGATCAAGAGAGTCGAGTCAAGTGAGAAGAAACTAAAGAGAGACCAAAGAGGTTTTTATTTTATTTTATTGTTTTTTGTATTATTCTACAAGAGATGTCTAACATTTAATATTCCTGGGATAAAGTCATGCCTCAAGCCAAATATTCCAGAGATAGAGTCATGTCTAATCTTCCCAGGATAGCATCATGTCTCACTGCAATTATTCCCAGGAGAGAGTCAATTCAATTCAATTCAATTTATTTGTATAGCACTTTTAACAATTTCCCATTGTCTTAAAGCAGCTTTACAGAAGTATGGAAACAGAAGACAGAGAAAAAGAAATAAATATATAATAATAACAAGAAGAGGGCACGGTGGCTTAGTGGTTTGCACGTTCGCCTAACACCTCAAGGGTCGGGGTTCGATTCCTGCCTCTGCCTTGTGTGTGTGGAGTTTGCATGTTCTCCCCGTGCCTCGGGGGTTTCCTCCGGCTACTCCGGTTTCCTCCCCCGGTCAAAAGACGTGCATGGTAGGTTGATTGGCATCTCTGGAATATTGTCCGTAGTGTGTGTGTGTGTGTGTGCCCAGCGATGGGTTGGCAATCCGTCCAGGGTGTATCCTGCCTTGATGCCCCATGACGCCTGAGATAGGCACAGGCTCTCCGTGACCCGAGAAGTTTGGATAAAGCGGTAGAGAATGAATGAATAACAAGAAGAAAAAATAAGGATGGAAATAAAAAATGAATATATACATTTAAAGTTTAAAATTAATTTAAAAAGATTAACCTAAAATTTATGATACTATATATCTCTCCCTATCCTAATGAGCAAGCCGGAGGCGACGACGGCAAGGAAAAACTCCCTGAGATGATATGAGGAAGAAACCTTGAGAGGAACCAGATTCAGAAGGGAACCCATTCTCATTTGGGTGACACTCTTCAGAAAATGATGTAAATGTAAATAATGTCATTTCTACAACAGTGTATAATAGTGCAACCGAGAGCTCCCGAGGAACTAATGGGTCATTGTAAACTCTGAGTTCAGCACAGACCTGATTGCTGATAAAGACCAGACCCTAAATCTGACTTACACAACATTGGTTCAAAAGAAGGCATGACACGAGGCACTGGCTTACCATGCAGATCATACCCTGGCAAGGTGACCACCGGAGCGACGAGACACCAGCCAGCGGTAGAACACCAGGATTGAAGACGTAGCTCAGTAAGAGACATGCCTTATGTCTAAACGTCCCAGAATAGAGTCATGCCTGAAGCCAAATATTCCAGGGATAGAGTCATGCCACATGTCTAATATTCCCAGGATACAGTCATGTCTAATCTTCCCAGGACAGTGTCATACCTTATGCCAAATATTCCTGGAAATATTAATGAACCCTTAACTAATTTTTTTGCCTCTAAAGATTCTTAGTGGGGGCACGGTGGCTTAGTGGGTAGCACGTTCGCCTCACACCTCCAGGATCGGGGTTCGATTCCCGCCTCCGCCTTGTGTGTGCGGAGTTTGCATGTTCTCCCCGTACCTCGGGGGTTTCCTCTGGGTACTCCTCCCCCGGTCCAAAGACATGCATGGTAGGTTGATTGGGATCTCTGGAAAATTGTCCGTAGTATGAGAGTATGTGTGTGCCCTATGATGGGTTGGCACTCCGTCCAGGGTGTATCCTGCCTTGATGCCCCATGACGCCTGAGATAGGCACAGGCTCCCCGTGACCCGAGGTAGTTCGGATAAAGCGGTAGAAAATGAGTGAGTGAGTCAGAGATTCTTAGTAACTAGTAAAGAATAAAGCAGTGAAATTTTCACAATGAAAATCACCAGAATTTCCCACCTCACAAACGTCTAAAAACATATAGTAGCAATTTTGCCTGAATTATCTCATATTCCTGTTCTTTAGGAGTGAATCCTGGTGTGTTTTTCAGCTGTTGTAGATCTTTCACCTTAAAGTAGACATGTTTTGAGATGTTTTTCTGCTCATCATGGCTGTAAAGAGTGATGATTTAAGCGATTTAAACCAGTCACCAAGACGTTTTGGACAACAGAACTGGATATATATATTTTTTTAATTCCAAACCATTCTGTGTAAAGTGTTAACTCTACAGATGGCTACGTGTGTGACGATTAGTTTAGTCAAGGAGACCCTACTTTCACCTCATTCTGTTGTTCGAGGAAATAAATAATCAACAAATAATAAACCATAAAAGTAAATGGCTCAGTAACATTTAGAGATGGCTGCTGGTTAAATTTTTTTTTTTCCAAAGTTTTCCTTTAAAAATGTTCTTTGGAGTCAAACAGAACACGTGAAGGTTGATGTATAAGGTAGCATGATAATGTGAGGGGGTTACTGGTGTCCTAGCAACAGATACAAAGGGCACAGGACTGGAGAAGCAGCGTTTTTTACTTTGCTCATCAATAACCACTGTGAGATTTTCCTATTTATATGAGATTGAAAATCTCTTGGAGCGATGTCTGAAGCGCATGAACAAATGCGGCTCAAAATAGCAGGAACGTTCTGTGCGTGTGTGAACGATTTGGAGCTCTAACGGGTGCTCTTACATCGATTTACATTGTGCAGCGACGGCCTGCTGCCTCCGGTTCCCCGAGGCTTCCCAGCATGCTTTTAGCCTGAATGGCTGCATCAATCAAAACATAATAAAAAGTTGTTTTCTGATGCCCTTCGCACATATCCACACACTCACGCACACTACTGTAAAACGGGGGACCCAGGAGAGCGCAGTGGATCCATATTCAGAGCTATATTAATGGCTTATATTAAGGACTCAGTCATCGATATCTGTAGCAGGGGTCAAAACCCAGGCCAAGGTGTTGAACACAGGTCAATCCATTATAACCAACAATCTCCAAGCTGTTTAATTTGTAAATGTATGATTGAAGCTTCCTTAGCCTTATTCAATGTTTTATATATATATATATATATATATATATATATATATATATATATATATATATATATATATATTCTAGCAAAAATGTTGAAGCTGAAGCTTTTGCAATAAATCACAAAAAGCTGGGATCACAAGGTGGTTCTGTACAGTACTTTCTACATTCTTATTGGAGTTCCTCCTGGTTCACTGATTTCCTTATGCCTCCCAGGAACATGCTGCTAGGTGAACTGACTCCATTTAATTGCCCCTAGGTGTAAATGAGCAGGTGGTGATCTGTGATGAATTAGCCAATATTCCCAGGATGGGGTTACACCTCATGTCTAATATACACCAGACTGAGTCACTCCTCACATAGCAATATTCCCAGGATTGAATCACACCTCTCAACGAATATTCAACTCAATTCAGTTTTATTAGTGTAGTACTTTAAAAAATAGCCATTGTCTATTGTTACTTTAGACATACGGATGTATCAGGCAGGTCTGAGGAGCAGAAGGGGTCATGATTACAGCATGTCTAGCAAATTATTCCCAGGATCCACTCTAGATCCTCCACCATTCTGTTCAGAGAATATCAATGAATAATAACACTTTTGAGTGGTTTGTGCGAGCAGGCCTACTGTTTACTTACCCATAATCCCCCTCTGCATAGTTCCATAAATTCACTGGAACACAGAAATATTAACCAGCTTTCCTTCATGCAAGAACGAGAGATATAAAAAATAATAATAATAAAAAAGTTACATTCAAATTAAAATAGGGTTATATATAATTCACATGGGTTTATTGTTTGTTTATTAAGGTTGATGCCATGCGACAGAATTTCCTAGTGTGTGAGAGGAAGCTATAGGGACACACACCTGAAAAAATATCTCAAACCTACAGCAATGCACCAAACCCTAAAGTATACTTTATAGCTTCATAGACTATCTTTTACACACACACACACACACACACACACACACACACACACACACACACAGACAGAGACACACACACATACATTCATATGTAAGTCTGGCGTTGTACACTTCACCCCCTCCATCACTGTCACAGTCTGTCCAGCGCTCTGTGTGTCATCCATCAGGCCATCGCATTGCCTCCTCCCACTCACTGTCCCACTTCAGGGTCTCTGAGGGACTAAACGTGCTCTGCAGTGCTCCTTTTACCTCCTCTACATCCATCATCCACCACACACACACACACACACACACACACACACACACACACACACACACACACACACACACACACACACACCTCTATCATCCACCCAGAGCAGCTGCAGCAACTAAACACATTACTGTACTGCACCTCCAGTCTTATTCGGTTATAAAGGTGGGAAAAACACAAGCATTCGCTCCTTAACCTTGAGTCTGGGTGTCTCCGTGGGGTCAAGAGCATCTGACCGTGCGCAACAAGTAGACGCCGAGTTACAAGGCACAGAATCATTCTGCCTTTCTCTAGCTAGCAGAGACTCGCACTTAACCTTTAATATCTGAGCTTAAAGAGAGCAGTCCTGCTCTGAATGAAGCTACAGACGAGATGTTGGCTCTGGAGAAGGAAGCCGGCTAGATTGGGCTTAGTGCTGCTAGGAGACACACAGATGTTTAGCAGTGTAGAAAATCAATCTCGCTGAGGAAAAAATTTAATTTTTGGACATATTGTTTACATCAAGAGAAGCTGGAACGTTCTAGCATCAGAGTATAAACCTGAAAAGCAGTCTTACAAATACACCCAATGAATACGAAGGAGATGTGAGAAGCGAGGTTGAATTTTGTTGTCTTCATTCATTTTCTACCGCTTATCTGAACTACTCGGGTCACGGGGAGCCTGTGCCTATCTCAGGCATCATTGGGCATCGAGGCAGGATACACCCTGGACGGAATGCCAACCCATCGCAAGGCACACACACATTCTCATTCACTCACACACTACGGACAATTTTCCAGAGATGCCAATCAACCGGGGGAGGAAACCGGAGTACCCGGAGGAAACCCCCGAGGCACGGGAAGAACATGCAAACTCCACACACACAAGGCGGAGGCAGGAATCGAACCAACAACCCTGGAGGTGTGAGGCGAACGTGCTAACCACTAAGCCGCCGTGCCCCCCATTTTGTTGTCTTAATTAGAGAAATAATTCAGCAGTGTCATAGCATTCCCAGATCGATCCTTATCTCAGGTTTCAGAGTTTTTACATGTGTCCGTGCAGGTTTCCTTCTGGTTCTCTGGGTTTTCACACCTCCCAAAAACATAGCAGAAGGTGGACTGGCTGAGGTATGTACTGTAGCTTGGTCACAGGTGTGAAAGTGTCTATGTTGTTGCCAGTTTTCCAGGCTGTAAATCCCACCTTAAAACCAGCGTTCCTGGGATCGGCTCTGGATTTATCAATTCCGAAACCCTGACCAGGGTTAAGTGGTTACCGCTAGTGTGTGAGAGATAATAACTGTTTAGATCAATGATTCAGTAAACATCTGAAGGCACAGCAAGCGCTAATTAATTAGTGGGAATTTTTCAAAATTCAGTCTCCGAGGCGCTTAAAGTTCAACGGTTTCAAACTTGCCCGGTTCAGAGGAGTTAGGCTATTATGCCTGGCAAATATTTCCAGAATATATTTTCAAAATTAACAGATAAAGGAATGTCATCGTTGGCCTTCACCTCATATTCGTCGTCCTTTTCGTCTTAACAAACAAAAGGAAAAAAGGAAGACATTTTCAAAGAATTCCTCCTGCCCACTTTATTTGGCCTGATGAATGGCAAGTCCACAGTGGGTTCATTTGTGTGTGCTTCACATTAAGGGCTTTCTCTCTCTCTCTCTCTCTCTCTCTCTCTCTCTCTCTCTCTCTCTCTCTCTCTCTCTCTCTCTCTCTCTCTCTCACTTTTTTCATCTCAAGAAGTTTCCGGCTTCTTTTTTTTTCCTACTGTGACCTTGCAGAGAGGTTTCTTTTCTTTTCATCATCAAAGTGAAACACTTTGACAGTAGCCAGACAGAATAAGAGTGCTTCACTTAAAATAAAAAAAAACACAATGATTGTAATAATATTCCTCATCGCAAAGGTAATCCTTGCTTTGGTCTCTTTAATAGGAGAAGCTTAGAATGGCACACAAAGCAACACCATCTGCTCTCCAATAGTTGCCGCGTCTGCCAGAATGTAATCCACAGATCAACCACACATGGAAATTAGGGACAGAATGGGCTTTTCTCCTTCTAGTCTCTGGTTTGATGAAAATGAAAATGAAAGCTTATCAGAAACATGAGGCTCCGTAGGTAGAGATTGCTTCAACCACACCGGAAAAAAAGGCTCTGAGACGAGTTCAGTACAGTTCCACATCCATCAGAGAAAAGAGATTTCAATTGGAGCCGGGAAAACCAAAAACCGGAGGTGGAGCTCCTAACGATTCAGTGACAAAAAAAATCATCCGCCGCTGACAAGCCCATGAAAAGAGGTTTCCATTTCCATGAATTCAGGAGCCTAGGTGTAGAGATTTGAGCTGTCATTTTGATGCTCTTTTTGGACAAGTGATTGCACCTCACCTCTTGATTAGAGTCTTTTGTGTATTCCTACCAAACCTGGAAGCTCTGATGAGACGTACTGTACAAGGCTTGACGTAATCAGCTTACAAATCCCCGGGCCATGGATTCAAAAGCTTCAAAGCAAACTGTGCTTGAAAATCTGTATATCCTTCTGAAAATGCATCCTTTTGCAAGTTCATGTCTTTGTCTGGCGGCAATGGAAATCCTTTGAATGGATTTTTGGTGTTTGTTTAACCTTACAGAGATGGTTTGAGGTTAGCTGGAATACATGTCTCCTTCTAGATCCAGTGGAAATCATTCAAAGGGCCATCATGTGTTTGTAGAAGCTTTGAAGAAAGGATTGGCATCCTTAGTAATGTGTCAAAATATGTGTCTTTTACCAAATCGATGGAATTTTAGTTCCACAAAAGGATCTCCATAATGTTTTCTTATAAATCTAATGGATTTGGTGGCATGGTGTGTTTGAAAGTGAAAGTGATGTTTATGCTGCGGCGCCTGGGAAGCAGTTAGGGGGGTTCGGTGCCTTGCTCAAGGGCATCTCAGTCGTGGCCGGCCCGAGACTCGAACCCACAACCTTCGGGTTACAAGTCAGACTCTATAACCATTTGTAGATCCAAAAGAAGATCTTCACATCATTGTTACTGTGATCTTCAGTTACAATTAAGAAGCGTTGTGTAATTGGTTGAGATCCAATGGCAGGATCTTCAGACCAGGGACTGAGGCTTATCAGTGACATGGTGTCTGTTAAGATGTTTTGTAATACATTAGCGTTCATGTCTTCATATAGATCCAACATCAAGAATTTGGGGGAACGTATGATCTTTGCTAGCAAGTTTTGTAGAATCTTTATGGTATCCTGATTAGATTAGATTAGATTAGATTCAACTTTATTGTCATTGCACATGGGTACAAGGCAATGAAATGCAGTTAACATCTAAACAGAAGAACAAAGTAGTAGTGCAGTACAGACATATGTACAGATATACATAATGAAAATATATACATGCAGTCTATATATCAAAATACAAAGAATATAAATACATGTGCAGAATATATTTATATATGAATGTATCCTGATCCTCAGTGGCGTGGTGTCTTCATGTAAGCTTGGTGAGACGTATGACAGGTTACGAGTCTTCTTATACCGTAGGCTCAGAGTAAATCGTTCAAAGTGTTATAAAGTGTTTGTACGAACTTGATAAGAAGTTCGGCTGAAATATGTGCTCTCTAACAGATTCTGTGGAAATTGTTGCTATGAAGACTTTGCTTTCCATTCCCAGAGAAGACGATTCATTTGCGTCGAGTCAGTCTTTTTCAATGAGTCACTAAGGTGAATGAATCACTGAAGGTCACTGCCACGCTCTGACTCATTTCTTTCTTCGCTTGTAGCTGACAGGCTTCACTGAAATCTGGAAGCCTAAATCAATCCATTTCTGTCTAAATCCATAACCACCTTCACGATTAAGTTATCAGAGGGAGACATTATGTAGTTTTATGTTATATGACAATCTGTCCATCACAGAAATGTTTTGCAACTGATCCACAGTTCTCAAAGTCAATGAATATTTTGATTAAGACTGGAATTCATTCGTCTCTCCTTCAGCGAATCAGTTGAGTCAGTGAGTGCAATGAGTCAGTTCAGATTCACTTGGTCAGTGTGTTGATCAGAAAATATTAATGTCATGACATAAATGCCAAACGTGTTTATGTGGCCTGTGTGCCGCTATACTTTTGTCAAGACCAAGATTCGTTTCTCTCTTGTTCAGGAGGTGAGTGTCAAAATCAGTGAATCTTTTCAGTGATTCAGTTGAATCAGTGAGTTCACTGAGTCAGTTAGACAATGTCATGATTTACTGAACATTTGATCAAATCATTAAACTAAACAAAATATTGATGAAATCTAAATGAATGATTTATCTGAGCTTAGCCGAATGATTCATGTCATGATAAAGACTCATCTCAAAGTCTTTTTAAAATTCAACAGAATTCATCCTAGAGTAGAATCTTCACACCCAAGACTTCAGATCCGCAAGGAGCAGAAGATCTTAAGTATCCTGTCTTCTTATTGATTGAATCTTCAAACTTCATGGATCTTCGTGGTCATGCTGTGTTTGTGGAGCCTTAGTGAGATGTTTTGGGGTCCTTTTTCGTTTTTTTTTTTTTCCTCCCTCCAAGAAGCTCCTGAGACACCTTCCAGCTGGGAGGACAGCAGAGTGTTATCTGGTCTGATAAATGCCGTCTCCTCTGGAAGGCTCTCAGCTGAAAGGTCACATCACCTGGCCACAAAGGACAACAGGATATGATGAGGACATGGTTCATATCCGTATCATCTACCTGTGACTCACACACACACACACACACACACACACACACACACACACACACACACACACACACACACACACACACACATACACACACACAGTAGCTCATGCAACGCGAAGACACCAGAATATCATTTCGATATCGACCCATGCCTTCTGGTTCCTCTGATTCGGTGCAAGCAGAATGGCACATTTGCTTATCGCTCTCTAGAGAAGGAGAAGGAGGAGGAGGGAGGAGGGAGGAAGATGGAGAGACAGGTTGACACTGTTTGCTACCTGAGCCATTACTCACAGCCAGAGAGGGGCAGCTATGGCAGAAAGTGAAGGAGGAAGCAGATGGGGAGGAGGGAGAGATATCACGAGGCACATCTCCCCTCCAGGAGTCTCGGTCAGCTAACCAAAGCATTCCAATAGAGCTGGCTCTTCTTTAGGATAACAGTGCTGTTTATTATTCAGGAGCACAGAGACAGTGATAAAAGGGTGTGCATCCTCACTACCATGTCGTGCATGCTTGACTAGCCATGCATTTTAAAACCCAGAGCTTAACGTTTACAAAATGCATTATCGCGTGGTCAAGTCGGACCATCAATGTCCAAAGTAACCCTGAAGGAGTCGTTTTAAACTTATTAAAGGTAATCTGGGCTGAATATTAAATTGTAACTGTTTGTTTATTTGCCAAGGGAACTGTCACATGGATGAGGAACGTCTCTACACCTTTACCCTTATAAAGAAATGAAGGTTCTATGAATATGTATTATTATGCAAATTACGGAAGACTTCAGTTTGGGTCTGCGATCCAAAATCTACCAAAGAAGTTCAGATAATCAGTTATTAGCTAATGCTAATTATGTGACTCTTGCCGTTGCTAATATTAGCTAGATATCTGCTAATACAATAGCACACCATGTGCTAAATCTAACAAAATAGACCATCATATCAAGTATCGTTATCTAGCTCTGGCGCTCTCCTACCAATCATGTTATGAAGTGAAAGGAATTTTAAATACACATTATCTTCACTTTAGAAAGATCTGTTCTGTGTACAAAAGTAGTAAGAAATTGTGTTTTAAAATGCACGCTTCTGACTGCAGGAGGTTTATATAGAGGATCCAAAGCGATGGTTAGTGACACATAAATAGGAGTACGGAGGGGAAAACAACTTGATACCAATCAGCTATACTTGCTGTGAACCAGAAAATGATCTGGCTTTTGAAACAGCAATCATTTAGACACTGATTTAGGCTTCTGGTTTCTCCTTGGAAAGATTGAGGGCTCATATTACAGGTCTGACTTCCTCATAAACCACTCAAGCAACAGGGCCGCAAACATTAGTCCGAGGAAATGGACTGTCGCCAAGCGGAGCGCTGTGAAATAACCGTTAAATTAATAGTTATAGATATCTGAGCGAGTGCATTTGTAGATATTTGCATTCTTGGTTTTATTTAAAGTAGCTGACATTAACCAGCTGTGGGGATGAAGAATAGGGTTAAGTGCTAAGCTCAAGGGCGTTAGCCTTCAACTGAGTTTCCACTCGTGCACTCCTGAGTCATGGCCAAAGCTAATGTACTGTCTGCTGCACCGCCATCTCTATTAGCGTTAGCTTGGTATTGCCAGTCTACAATGAAACATGGATGGTGTTTATGTAAAAGGTTTTGATTATCAGCTTCTCTTCTTCATTTGAATAAAATCGTCTGGGAGATTTAGTGGCTTTTCTTTTTAACAACAGTGCTCGATTGCATGATGCACACTGCCCTCTGCTGGTAAGAAAGAACATTTCAGCTCAATAACTTCTCCAGCTCGCATTGAATTATATATTTCCATTTTTCACAGTTCTGTCCCTGCATATGGTCTCACCGGGTATCATTATAGCATAAGTGTGCTATTAAATAATGCAGAGCCATGTTTGCAGGCAGAAAGATTTTAGAATGAACTGACAAAGCAATAATGCTGTGGAAAAAAACAGAAAAAAAAAAACAAAAAAAAAAAACCAATTGATTTCTAAATTGTCAGGCCGCTGAAACAAACCTAATGGCTTTGTGCTGCAGTGTCCTGGAAAAAAATGGTGCAGTTGCTCATGCTAATGCTCATGCATTTGTCTGTCTTCTTCCATCTTTCAACAATAAGAAATCCATCCACTCCTGAGCAAAAGCTTCGCCTGTTTAGAAATGATTGATCTGCCAGGAGAGTGTGTTTGGCTCGATCGAAGCCAAGGTGGGGAAAAAAAAGTGACACGAGAGAGTAAGATTGTGTGCATGATTGTGAAGGAGAGAGAGTGAGTGAGAGAGAGAGCGAGAGAGAAAGAAAGAGAGGACAGGTCTGGACTTCGTCATGGTGACATGCCGCAGAAATGTGCACTCCTGCGTCTCCTACCCAGTGGCCATATTGGTCTCATCGAATATGACAAGCCAGCTCAGACGACTCCCTGCTGAATCTTTAACTCATTTACACATAAAGGTTGCTCAGATGTTTTCCTAAATTACCCTTCTCTCGACCTTGAGTGAATAAAGATTTCAATGTTAAACAATCTTATAGTACTGAAGCAGAGATTTAATAGGCAGTGCGAGGGGGAACAACCTGAGCACACATATAGGGCATTAAAATGATTTGAGAGAGAGAGAGAGAGAGAGAGAGAGAGAGAGAGAGAGAGAGAGAGAGAGAGAGAGAGAGCAGTTCACTGTTACAAGCACTGACCACTGAGACACGCCCACTTCCTTAACACTTTCCTCAAGGTTTAAATCAATGTACCTTGCACTCACTGTTATTGTTGCACGTGCTCTCATGCACTTGAACGTGAGCTTGAAAAAGGATTCTTGAACTTGGTCTGAAAAAAGCATTTTTGCATAAAATATATTCTATATTTACTGACATTCAGTTCATCTGGAGTATAAAAAATCGTTCCTGATGCAGGCCTAGCGAGAGCAAACCTTTATTTATACAGTGCACTGAAAACCAGGCCAACGAAAAAAAAATGTCCCATTACTGATAATCAATATAAAGCCTGGATAACATGATGCAAGACACTTGATACCATCCAACCCGAATCAATTAAAACTATTGTAGGGAAATCAGATACTGTGCGTCTAAAACAAGACAGAAAAAGCCACAGAGATGCGTTAGAGGCTGTAGAGGACTCGGATCCTCATGCTACAGCCTTTTCACAAACCACGCTGCTTAACTGGCAGAAATATCGGGAAAGTGGATCTGTTACACAACCTTGTGTCTTTCTGCCTGCTGCTTTAACTCACTGCTCACCCAGCTTCACCCTGACCACACCCTGTTGTCGTACTGTCTGTACACATTTAGCATGCTTTATCACATCCTCCTGCCCTGTTGGTTTGTGTCCATCCATTACACACGCACACACACACACACACACACACACACACACACACACACACCACATAAATATCTAAATAATATTTGCTCAGTGATGCTCCTACATTTGTCCTTTGGGGTCCCATAGTGGGCAGGGTAGAGTGTGTGTTTTGGAATCCATTGGTGTGTGTTGTACTGTAAGTCATTAGTGTGTAGTACTTTAACACCATTGGTGTGTGTTGTACTGTAAGTCATTAGTGTGTAGTACTTTAACACCATTGGTGTGTGTTGTACTGTAAGTCATTAGTGTGTAGTACTTTAACACCATTGGTGTGTGTTGTACTGTAAGTCATTAGTGTGTAGTACTTTAACACCATTGGTGTGTGTTGTACTGTAAGTCATTAGTGTGTAGTACTTTAACACCATTGGTGTGTGTTGTACTGTAAGTCATTAGTGTGTAGTACTTTAACACCATTGGTGTGTGTTGTACTGTAAGTCATTAGTCTGTAGTACTTTAACACCATTGGTGTGTGTTGTACGTTGATGTGTCATGTAAATAATTAGTGTGTATTGTAAACCCATCTGTGTGTGTTGTAACCCATTGGTGTGTATTATAAAACTTACTGGTGTAGATTGTATTGCCTCAGTGTCTATAGTAAATCCACCAGTGTGTGTTGTAACCCGTTATTGTCTGAACCTACTGTACTGTTGTGAACTGTAACCCAGTGGTGTGTATTGTAAACCAACTGATGTGTATTGCAGCTCATTGGTGTGTATTATGACCCAATAGTGTGTGTTGAAGTGTATACCGAACCGACTGTTGTGTATAGTTGGTTATCGTGTGTGTTGTGTGTATTGCAAACCCATCAGTATCTGGTTTGATGTGTATTATAAACAGACAGTACTAGTGTGGATGTTATAATGCAATAATGTTGATTTAAACTCAGCAGTGTGTGTTTTAACCCACTGGTGTGTATTATAAAACTAGTGTTGTGTATTATAACACATCGGACTGTATTCTAACCCATTAGAATATATTATAGCCTATTTGGTATACACTGTAACCCACTGGTGTTTATTAAAACACACTGGAGTGTATTATAACCCACTGGTGTGCACTGTAACCCATTGGGGTGTATTATAAACCTAGTATTGTGTATTATAACACACTGGAGTGTATTATAACCCATTGGTGTGCACTGTAACCCATTGGGGTGTATTATAAACCTAGTATTGTGTATTATAACACACTGGAGTGTATTATAACCCATTGGTGTGCACTGTAACCCATTGGAGTGTATTATAAACCTAGTATTGTGTATTATAACACACTGAAATGTATTATAACCCCTTAGAGTACTTTATATTATAGCCTATTGGTGTGCACTGTAACACACTGGTGTAAATTATAAACATAGTGTTGTGTATTATAACACATTGGAGTGAATTATAACCCATCGGTGTGTATTATAAGCCTAGTGTTGTCTATTATAACCCATTGGTGTGCACTGTAACCCATCGGTGTGTATTATAAACCTAGTGTTGTGTACTATAACACATTGGAGTGTACTATAACCCCATCAGTATGCACTGTAACCCATTGGAGTGTATTATAAACCTAGTATTGTGTATTAACACATTGGAGTGCATTCTATCCCATTGGTGTGCACTGTATCCCACTGTTCTGGAGTGTAGCCCATCCGTTTGTGTTGTATCCCATTGTTGTGCATTATAAACACATCGGTGTGTGTTGTAACCCATTAGTGTGTATTGTAAACCCAGTGGTATGTGTTGTAAACTCACTCTTTTGGATTGTAACCCTGTGGTCTGTGTTGTAACCTATTATTGTGTATTATAGACCTATTCTTGTGGATTGTAACCCATTTGTGTGTTTTGTCAACCTACTGGTGTGTGCTGTTTGTGTCAGATTAAGCTGTCCTTATCATTGTTTCCAGTTCCTCAATCCTGTTTATTCGACCCTAGCCTGTTTTGCTTGGAGTGTGATAGTGGATTTGCCTCTGTTTACGACGTCTGCCTGTGTTTTCACTCTGGGCATGGATCCTCTGCGAGATTTATGGATTAGACCAAATAAAGAGACTTTGTTCATGCATTCTACTCGACTCTCATTCCTGTTTATTACAGAATCAATATCTGATGTTCTGTCCGAGATGTAAAGAGCCAAAGAAGCAGTCCATATTTCTTCATTTTACACCTCATTCATTATCAGAGTAAACCAATGCGAATGGCAGACACACCATGATAAAATCCTGAGGTAATTAATCAAACAGTAGTGCAGCTTCAAATCACAAATTTTTATCAGTGTCCTTGTTCTAATACATTATTGGGTCAATATTCACAACCTACACACAGAAGTGATGGACTGATGGACATGTGATGTGTAAACAGTGATATAGTAAAGTTTTCATGTTGATGTATCATATTTGAAATGAGTCTCTTGTATCTGTGCTTTGGTCCTGTACGGTTTCCAAAATACTTAGGATACACAACCATAAATGTGAATATAAGGGATTAAATGAGTATTATTATTATTATTATTATTATTATTATTATTATTATTATTATTATTATTATTATTATTATTATTATTAATGGTATTATTATTATTATTATTATTATTATTATTATTATTATTATTATTATTATTATTATTACATTTTGGATCTCAGTGAATTTAAATCCTATGTTTTCTTCAGTATAACTGTATACATTTCAATGGTAATGCATTAGTCAAGGTCCTTCTTCCTTTATTTATTTTTCCAGCATCATCCATCACCATGAAAGAAAGTGACACCTCGGACCATAACACACTCGCACACTTTTCATAATCCAACATAAATCAAACAGACGTATGACGCAAGTGCATTTATTTCTATGAGAATGCTCGCTATTTTACATTTCATCGGCTGTGTGTTTCCACACACAGACGTCGCTGTGCTATTTATAAAAAAAGAATCTGTCCACACCGAGATTTAACCAGATAAACAGATTATGTGGCTAAAAGCACCAGCTGGCAGCTAAATATGGAAGCTCTACATCTGTGTTCTAGAGACATACAGAATCGTCATGTGGAACTAGGACTAGACTTCATCACATGATAAAGTCATACAGCTGAATTATTTAGTATCCGTAGGACAGCGTTGGCAAAGTTAGGCTGGAGAGGAAAGAGGAAATCGTAACCAAAACTTTATTAATCCAGAACTGACAGTGGTGCAGTCATATCCGCTGTCAGAGCTCATAAAACTCCACTGGATATTCTTAGCTACATTTCTGCTTTTCAACACACACCACTGGGCTACAATACACGAAGGGGTTACAATACACACAACTGGGTTAAAACACACACCACTGGGTTACAATACACACCAACAGGTTATAGTATTCAGCACTGGTTTACAATACACACAACTGGGTTACAATACACACCAACAGGTTATAGTACTTACCGATGGTTTACAATACACACAACTGGGTTACAATACACACCAACAGGTTATAGTACTTACCGATGGTTTACAATACACACAACTGGGCTACAATACACACCAACAGGTTATAGTACTCACAAATGGTTTACAATACACACAACTGGGTTACAATACACACCAACAGGTTATAGTACTCACAAATGGTTTACAATACACACCACTGGGCTACAATACATGAAGGGGTTACAATACACACAACTGGGTTAAAACACACACCACTGGGTTACAATACACACCAAAATGTTCTAGTACTCACTGCTGGTTTATAATACACTCCAAAGGTTTACAATACACACCAACAGGTTATAGTATTCAGCACTGGTTTACAATACACACAACTGGGTTACAATACACACCAACAGGTTATAGTACTTACCGATGGTTTACAATACACACAACTGGGTTACAATACACACCAACAGGTTATAGTACTTACCGATGGTTTACAATACACACAACTGGGCTACAATACACACCAACAGGTTATAGTACTCACAAATGGTTTACAATACACACAACTGGGTTACAATACACACCAACAGGTTATAGTACTCACAAATGGTTTACAATACACACCACTGGGCTACAATACATGAAGGGGTTACAATACACACAACTGGGTTAAAACACACACCACTGGGTTACAATACACACCAAAATGTTCTAGTACTCACTGCTGGTTTATAATACACTCCAAAGGTTTACAATACACACCAACAGGTTATACTTACCGATGGTTTACAATACACACAACTGGGTTACAATACACACCAACAGGTTATAGTACTCACAAATGGTTTACAACACACACCACTGGGCTACAATACACACCAACAGTTTATAGTACTCACAAATGGTTTACTATACAAACCACTGGGCTACAATACACACCAACAGTTTATAGTACTCACAAATGGTTTACAACACACACCACTGGGCTACAATACACACCAACAGTTTATAGTACTCACTAATGGTTTACAATACACACCACTGGGTTACAATACACACCAACAGTTTATAGTACTCACAAATGGTTTACTATACAAACCACTGGGCTACAATACACACCAACAGTTTATAGTACTCACTAATGGTTTACAATACACACCACTGGGTTACAATACACACCAACAGGTTGCATACTCACCGATGGTTTACAAAACACAGACCACTGGGCTACAATACACACCAATGGGTTACAATACTTACTTCATTGTTTGAAATACAAACCAATTTACCACAATACACACCAGAGGGTTACAACACACACCACTCAGTTACGTACAACACACACAACTGGGTCACAATACACAATAATATGTTACAATACTCAATGATACCTTACAATAAACACCAATGGGTTACAATACTGTATATACCACTGGGTTAAAATACACTCCAGTGGGTTACAACACACACCACTCGGTTACATTACACAACAATGGGTTACAATACACACCAATAGGTTACAATATTTACTGATGGTTTACAACACACACCACTTGGCTATAATACACACCACTAGGCTATAACGCACACCACTGGGCTATAATGCACAACAAGAAGTTACATTACTTACTGATGATTTGCAATACACACCAATTGGCCACAATATACACTAATGGGTTATAATATACAGTATACACAATACATAATGCAGGCTGCATATAATTAGAATATAATTATAACTCTCTTCACTCTTCTACTACATGCTTTTCCTCACTCTCTCACTCATTTTCTACCGCTTTATCTGAACTACCTCGGGTCACGGGGAGCCTGTGCCTATCTCAGGCGTCATCGGGCATCAAGGGGGAGGAAACCGGAGTACCCGGAGGAAACCCCCGTGGCACGGGGAGAACATGCAAACTCCACACACACAAGGCGGAGGCGGGAATCAAACCCACATGCTCTTCCTTTTAGACACATTTGAAGATTAACAAATTGTGGTTGTTATGGTAACTGTATATATTGACAGAAATGGCTGCTGTTAAATAAATTACCGGGACATTGATGATATTATATCAAGAGTATAGAAGGATGCGCATCTGATCCTAATTTGCATATTCATACATATTCATATTTATATTCATACAGCGTTTCATTTTTAATTAGGGAAAGGTGAAGAGATGTTGCTGGAACATGCTCGTCCACTTCTTGGTGGACTATTTATTACTCGAGAGAGTTTCATTTTAATAATGTAACTCATGCTTTGAGTGAAATTCGAGATGATTTAATAAATGGAAAAAAAGTTAATAAATGTAAATGTTATTCGATTAGAAAGGTAATTAAATCGTAGATGTTTGATTACAGAGAGTTGAGATCCGTAATTTTGTGATTAAAATCATCACAGGAATATCTGATTATAAGATGAAATCACTTTCGAGATGAAACTCTGGTATGATGGAGGATTATTACAGCAGGAGAGAAGAGAGCACAGAGCAGCTCTTTTCTCATCTTTCTTTTCACCACACCATCTTGGCATCACGCTCCGAGACTCGTCAGCTTGGCCTGTCCCTCGGGTCAGAACCGGCCGCCCACTCACCTGCACCAACCGGTCTCGCACCAGAGCCTCAGCCAATCAGTAATCCCTGCAGGGCCGTGGGTGACATGGACACTCGGGTGATGTGGGACACGTCTCAGAAGAAGAGAGAGGACAGACGGAGGTGGAGGAGAGAGAAAAGAAATTTATTTAGAAGATATAAATAAAAAGTAAGAAAAAAAAAAACACAGGGAGAAAAATAAAGATGGAAAGATTGAGGGATGTGCCACTGGGTATTTTTCCTTCAACACCTTACATTTCTTCCAAAAATAGGCCAAAGAAGAGTCCAGGAGCTGTGTGACAATGATAAATTCTCCCCTCTGTGGAAAAGGCCACAGGTTTCTACAGTGTGTGGACTCACAGAGACAGACTGAGAATCAGACGGAGCTACTCTAACATTGTGGGATAATATCATTTACTATATAAACACTGTGGCTCTGTGTGTGTGTGTGTGTGTGTGTGTGTGTGTGTGTGTGTGTGTGTGTGTGTGTGTGTGTGTGTGTGTGTGTGTGTGTGTGTGTGTGTGTGTGTGTGTGTCGCTTCCTCAGTTATTACTTTGGTTTGCGTCCGTCTGTTAAATTTACGGATTCCCAAAATGCCATCGGAAAGAATCATGTGACTAAAGTCTCTACGTGTAAAAGTAAAGAGGTGGAAATATAGATGGGAAAAATTAAAAAATTAATGAAGAATTAGATTTATGACAATTTTTTAATAGAACAAATGTATGGTTAGTTTCTCATTTATGGTTGTCTATGGATAAATATTAAGCTTTACCTTAGAATCAGCGAATTAAATCGGTCATATTTGTAGAGATTGTAGAGATGTAGAGGTTTCTGGTAAAGAATAAACAGAAATAACAGAACACAATAGATAATTACCCGCTCTTCCGTTTCTATTATTTGTCCTACTTCGAACATATAAATGAACACGTATATCGTCTCAGGGAGCTTTTCCTCACCACCGTAGCCTAAGGTGCTCTCATTAGGGATATTTAAATTTTAAACCTTATATAAATTTCATACTGAGTTTTTATATTTCTTTTAAGCGACAACGTCCTTTGTTAAAAGCGGCATACAAATGAGATTTTTTCAGCAGCATTTTTCAAAATCAAGTTCTTCCTGTGGTGCAGGAACAAGGAACACTGCTTTACAACAATCCAGAGCCTCTGGCATAAAAGCGAAGGAGGATAGGAGGCAGATGACAGAACGGTACTACAAAGAAAATACAGGCTCTGTGTCCAATTTCACACCTGGAGAGAACAGGGAAAGTGAAAGAGAGAGAGAGAGAGAGAGAGAGAGAGAGAGAGAGAGAGAGAGAGAGAGAGAGAGAGAGAGAGAGAGAGAGAGAGAGAGAGAGAAAGGGCAAGAGCAGAGCTCGTGTGAGAGGAAGAGCTAGAGAAACACAGTGAGGGAGAGAGGGAGCAGTGTGAGAACACGGGAAGCCATCAGTCTGTCATTATTTATTCAGTGCGGCCCTGACACCGAGTCAGAGTTAATAATCCGCGCCGAGTGACGGGAGCTCCATGCGTCCTGCGCACTGCTGCGCGAGCTCCTCCGTCTTCTGCCACTCTCCCAATCAGAGATCAGAGCGCCCGGATGACTGCCTGTACAAAAAGTTTCCTCCTTTTCCTTTCTCACCTGCCTCGCATGCCGTGCACTTCGTGGCCAAGTTTGAAAGAAGGTTCCGGGAGGAAGCCATCGAGCCGACCTGAGGAATGAGAAATAATTCAACAAAAGACAGAGCGCTCCCTCTTTCCCTCCCTCTTTTTCTCCCTCCTTCCCATCCTCCCTCCCTCAGTCTTCCTCCCGGAGCACCAGATTCAGCTATAACAAACCCGAGGCTGTTGAAGTCACCGACTCAACAGGCTCCATGAAGAGCGAGGAGGACGACAATGATGATGATGAGGTGCAAAAGACACAATGAAAAGTCAAACCAGGCCGTGGCATGAATCCTGGACGAGCTGCAGCATCTAAACACACACACACACACACACACACACACAAACACCCACACACACACATACACACACACACACACACACACACACACACACACACACACACAAACACACACACACCGCTCAGAGCTACCAATTAAACTACAGTGCATGTAGAGTTCAGGGGTTTCAATGATTCACAGAGTCCAGAGACAGCAAGAGATGAGAGAACGTGTTGCAAAGGGCAGATGCTTGTACAGCACAGGGCCAAGGATCGCTCCCTGTGGGAAGCCACACCCCAAGCTGAGGTCAGCAAGATGAAGACACACCCCAAGTTCAAATCACCGAATCACAAAAACATACAAATATCATAAGATTTGTACAAATACTTCAGGACATGCTGTTAAATGAAATAAATCAACTACAGGGTGATGAAGCACAAGCAAATTTATATTTTAAGTAACAATATTTCATACTTTTTGTTCCTTTATACTTTTTATACATTTAATGTTGGTGAACTTCTATGAAGCAAATTGTTTGTTGTGTTACCAAGAAACCAGAATCTTTACCTCTGACTGTCATAACACACTGACATTGGAGACTCCTTACAGGCTTATAAACTTCACCAAAACAATTATTTAAAAAAAAAAAAAAACACATCCCAGTAAATGTGCGTTACTATGGAAACGATAACATATACAAACGAGTGCATTATCATAAACCTGAGCTGCTGTTCTAGAACATTAACCAACACCTTCCATCTGGCCAATTTTGACAGGGCTGCGGTTAAAATTCTTGAGTGTGGCATGAAAGGCTGTGAAACGATGTGTCTAAGCTCACTTCAGCTGTGGAGCTGTGGATGAACAGACGGACCTCCGCACTAGACTGTAGGAAACTCTGTGAATAAAAGATGATGGGATGAATGCATCTTTAATGCTCCAGTTCTCCCAACACTTCTGACAGAGACGGCAGTCACTCTCACAGCTACAGGCTAACACTCTTTCTTCTGCATATTTCAAACTCGGATTCTATATGTGACCTACAGCAGGACTTTTATGTTCATCCGTTTAGTTTTACGTTTTCATGCAGACCAGTTTACATGTTCCGCTGCTTATTTTTTACTGTTTGTCAGCTAGAATAGTGTGTGTGTGTGTGTGTGTTTGTGGTGTGTGTGTGGTGTGTGTGTGTGATGTGTGTGTGAGTGTGTGTGTTGTGTGTGTGTGTGTGGTGTGTGTGTGATGTGTGTGTTATGTATGTGTGTGTGTGTGTGTGTGATGTGTGTGTGATGTGTGTGTGTGTGCGTGTGTGTGTGTGTGTGTTGTGTGTGTGTGTGTGAGAGAGAGAGAGAGAGAGAGAGAGAGAGAGAGAGAGAGAGAGAGAGAGAGAGAGAGACAAAAGTAGTTTGTCTAAAAAAATGTACAGCAAAAATAATTGTGGGTTGCTTTAATAATGTTGATATTTATTAATTGTTGTAGTGTCATCATTTTAATAGTAGAGAGAGAGAGAGAGAGAGAGAGAGAGAGAGAGAGAGAGAGAGAGAGAGAGAGAGAGAGAGAGAGAGAGAGAGAATCCTCTGAGCTCGGTTCCCGGCCGGTACTTACACGCCGCTGCACAGTGCGTCTTTAATAACGTTCCGCTTTCAACTATTAGCAACTAGCATAACTACTTCAATATATCTGACCATTTATTTTATAAATAAGCTAAATGAAAACAGCGCAGGTGAAACGCACTTACTCTAAAATCCCGGTGTGGATTGTAGAAGATCATCATGAGGTCAGCGATTAAACTACATTTGATTTCTTGATTCGGGTAAAACTAGCGTAGCTCGCTAAAGAGCGGCGGAATAACAAATGGGTCCGTAGTTTGTTTTTAGGTGCACTATGTAGGGTGTAACATGTAGGGTGTAACATGACAAGTTAGGGATAAAGCCTAGTGCACTACTTATCTAATATGGATATATTCGGACTTTACACTACACTTCTAAATAAACCATTAGATATTATATACATTTGTATGGTTATATACTGTGTACTAGCTCAAACTATATTTTTAGGTTTATATACTTTATATCAAACCTATTATTATAAAAAAAATAGATGGATAAATAATAAATAAATAGATAGATAGAGAAAGAAAGAAAGAGTGAGTCTTAGGTTTTGTGTAAATGTTTTGCTAAACTTGTCAATGGTGTGATCCAATAAACAAGAAAAAGATTTTTGAAATGAATGACAGCACTTTTTTGTTTGTCTCTGCAATTTCTTCATATTATTTGTTCAGTAATAAACAAATGATGTGCAGTTGTGAATGTAGTAATAAAGATGAACACACACACACACACACACACACACACACACACCACAGCCTTGCAGTTGTTGTTTTTTTCTCCTGTATACAGGTTGTGCAACACATCTACCGTGCCATCGGCTCTCGGCACATCCCCATGACGGAGGTGAAGATGGTTCACTTTGACTCGCACCCTGACCTGCTCATCCCTGTCAGCATGTCTGCTCACACCGTATTTGATAAAGAGGCTCTGTTCAGGTGAGAGGATGTCAAGCTGCATTTATATCTCTTCTTACATGTGTGTAATCTGTTTAACAATCCGTTTGACTGCTCTTTGTGTGTGAATGTGTGTGTGTGTGTGTGTGTGTGTGTGTGTGTGTGTGTGTGTGTGTGTGTGTGTATACCTTCCTAGTGAGCTAAGCATTGAGAACTGGATTATGCCGATGGTGTATGCTGGACACGTGTCCTATGTTGCCTGGCTCCATCCTTACTGGGCTCAGCAGATCCGAGAGGGCGAGCATGAGATGTGTGTGGGAAGGGACGCATCCACAAACACCATCAGGTGACAAAACACCACTATGTTTTTCACAGGACTGTTATTACTTGTAATAAACAGCAGTTATTAGAAAAGAAACCTCTACAGGAATCAAATGAGTTCACTTTGCTGAATGAGTCATATAGATTCTTAGTGTACATAATATTTATTATTATTTTTATAATAACCTCGTATGTCTGTGTTTTCGAAGAATTATTATGACACTAAACCAAACACACATTACTCCTAATTCAGTACAAGCACTGAAATGCTGGAAATCTCTAGCTCCAAGGTCAAATCAGCCCTAAGTGACTCACTGGCTCACTTGAAAGATAGAGGATTGAATCTCAGGCTTGACCAAAATATTTGCTTATTTAAATACTGATTCACTGAACAAACTTCACTGATTCACTGAATTTCTGTTATGAATGACAAATTTACTGATCGGTCACAAACTAATCTTCTGAACATTTTGGAGGTAAATCTTGCTCTTACTGAATGATTCACTGATTCAAACACTGATTTGCTAAGTGTACTGGCACAAATAGTATTTTTTAAGTTCAGTACTACACCTAGTATGACTACAGATCTCAGTGACAACCAGAAGATTCACAGAATCAAATGCTTAACCCACTGAAGGAGTCATGATTGATGATCCTGATTCAAACTTTACCCTGAAACCCTGAATGACAGGAAAGTGAATCACTGTCATGATTCTAAAGATTCACTGAATCAAGCTGAAAGCAAGAGCCACATGAATTGGTCAAACACTGACTTGCTGGCAGTGAGAGAATCAAACCAAACGATTCATTGTTTCAAACACTGATATGCTGACTCAGAGCGAAGTGAACGTTTCGTTGTCGATTCGCTGGTTTAAAAATTCCAGATAAATACATAACACAAATCTAGATAAAAATGTATTCTCATGATCATTTATCAGACAGCAGGAACTGAAGGCAAAGACAGAAAGACAACTCAAAGATCGATGCTGATTCGTTTGCTTTAGTGATTCGTTTTCAAACGAATCACAGCTGCAGCTGCTCGAATTTCTGCTTTTAAACATTTACTTTGACCTCGAGAAGTGAATGCCGAGCCAAATTAGAGCTCATTCTCCAGATCAGATGGATTATTCTTAAAGATTGTTGGATATTTAAATTCTTTTGATTTGCTGATGGGGATTTCAGAAAAAAGCTAATCCATATCATTGTGTGTGCTTTCACGAGATTTTATCTGATGCATGCTGATGAGGTTATTAAAATAAAGTACCACAGCAAAGGGTATAAAACATTTAATAAAGAGTTTGTGCTCCTGATCTGGCTGAATCATTCCGATCGTTCGACATTTAAATCAAAATAACAGATTATTCTTTAATTCACTTCCATCTATAATTCTTTGTCCAATAAGTCCAAATGTCCAGTGAAAAAAAAAATCATTCAAAGAAGGTCATTTATTATACGGAAATGACTTTAAGAAGATCTTAATGATGAATTTTCCACTTCAGAGTCTCCAGCACGGATGACTACTTCCTGAGCGACGCTCTTTACGTTCCAGCCGAGCAGCTCCAAGACGGGAAGCCCTTCCACCTGAGCGTCATCCGTGTGGATCCCGTGCAGGCGTCAGAGAGGAACCAGGATAAAAATGAGCAGGACACTGCCAAGAAATCCAAACTGGACCCTCAGCCTGGCTGCAGCAGGTCGTGTGCTGGCATGTCACAGCCAGCAGATGGCAGCAGCAGTCCATCAGAGATGCCAAGTGTGTTGAAAGCCACCGCTTCAGCTATGAACAGCCTACTGAGTGTGCTCAAGCAAGACGAGTCCTACATCCTCGATATCGACCTAGATTTCTTCTCCTGTAAGAACCCCTTCAAGGAAATGTACACACAGGTACCGAGTTTTTTTTTTTTTCTTTTTTTTTCTCCTTTCTCTGTCTAGATCTCAATTCTTTTAATGTATAAAAACCGAGGAGGAGGAAACACTTAAGGCTCCTTAACACTGTCCTGGGAAAGAAAGTTTACTTCAAAGAATCCCACCAGGTCACTGTGGATCATTTGCCTACAGCGGCACAGCCCTGTGTGTGCTATTCCTTATTTACCTCGGCGTGAGTAGAGGAAAGGAGAAATGCAAAACAGAGAGTCTTCATCATCAGAGTTTGGAGATTAAGGGTTTGCTTTTCTCTCTCTCTCTCACACACACACACACACACACACACACACACACACACACACACACACACACACACTGGAGACTCCTTCCATTCACCTTAATGTCGATTAATCACCGTAAACACATTTTCTTAATCTGTTTATTAATAACGGCACGTTCGCCATACAGTTAATTTCCCGTGGACGGGCTGTTGCTATAGAAACGATACAGCATTAGAAAGCACTCTGACGAGTCAGAATCCAGCGCTTAAATAGAAGGGCTGAGGTATAAGCGAAGTTACATAAAGACCTGTATTATTAGTGTCAAAGCCTCTGATAAAGAAATAAATAATTGTTTGTGTTCTGAAAGGCTGAAAAACAGGAGCCGCGTATTTCTCCGAAGAGCCGTAACGTGGAAAGCTCTTACTCGGCCTTTTCTCAGAGAAACGGTTATAAATAATAGTTGTGTGTGTGTGTGTGTGTGTGTGTGTGAGTGAGTCGTGAAATGAGGGATTTTATTTTTGATGAGTTAGATGGAGTTCTATTTTGTACTTCCTCTCTCCACAGGAAGAGTACTCCATTCTGCAGGAGCTGTACAGTTTCGAGAGGCCACAAGTGGATGCGGACGAGGTAATGGAGGCTTTTAATCAAATTAGCACTAACGACCGGAGAGAGAACACAAAGTGTCCGACCCGAGCTGAACGCTCAGGCCGTTTTCTTCTTCTTCTTTTTTTTTTTTTTTTTTTGTTAATCGAATAAAATGACATTAGATTAATTCTGTGTAGAGCAGCAGGTTGGCTCAGTGTGAGAAGGTGCAGTCGTGTTGCCTTCTCACACCCTAGGCCATCATCCACCCTATAAAACTCTTTATTCAGTAAGCGCTTTATTCTGGTCTACTGGGATAGCAGATCAGCAGCATGGCAGAGTTGTTCAGTGTGAACGTGTCGTGTAAACGTGTTGTAGCTTTACGCTGCTGATAAACGTCTACAGGAGACGCTGTGCGAGTGTGTGGAGAGAAGAACACGCCAGCTCGAGGATCTGGAGGTCGCCTTCGCTGAGCTGCTGGAGGATGATGGCGAGCTCACCGTGGAGCGCTTAGCAGATAAGCCTGGGTACACACACACACACACACACACACACACACACACACACACAAGGTTGTAGTGGTCTCTGGTCACTGATTTCTGCTAGAGTGTGGCCACTATCAGCTTCTCACACAGCTGATTTGAGCCACAGTGGGGTTTAAATTTCTAGTGGTGTGTGTGTATGTGTGTGTGTATGTGTGTGTATTTGTGTAGTTTGCACTAATGCTGATTTGTGTCTGCAGAATGA